>NW_027440315.1:0-143163 GCF_031893055.1 Leptodactylus fuscus
TGCTAAGGGGAAAGTAGAAATCCTGCTTCATACAAGTTGCCGAGTAAGCGGTCAATGAAACCCTATGGTGAAAATCAAACTCCGGCATGATACAAGTTGCAAGATCACCCAGCTAGCCTATGATGGGTTGTCACTACATAGGCTTAACTGTCAACTTTCCCATGGCAGCGACCTTCTCAGCCCGTGCTACACTCACGAGTAAGCGATCAATGAAACCCTATGGGGAAAATCAAACTCCGACATGGTACAAGTTGCAAGATCACCCAGCTAGCCTATGATGGGCTGTCACTAGATAGACTTAACTGTCAACTTTCCCATGGCTGCGACCTTCTCAGCCCGAGCTACACTCAAGAGTACACGATCAATGAAACCCTATGGGGAAAATCAAACTCCGACATGGTACAAGTTGCAAGATCACCCAGCTAGCCTATGATGGGTTGTCACTAGATAGGCTTAACTGTCAACCTTCCCATGGCTGCGTCATTCTCAGCCCGAGCTACACTCAAGAGTACACAATCAATGAAGCGCTAAGGGGAAAGTAGAAATCCTGCTTCATACAAGTTGCCGAGTAAGCGATCAATGAAACCCTATGGTGAAAATCAAACTCCGGCATGATACAAGTTGCAAGATCACCCAGCTAGCCTATGATGGGTTGTCACTAGATAGGCTTAACTGTCAACTTTCCCATGGCAGCGACCTTCTCAGCCCGTGCTACACTCACGAGTAAGCGATCAATGAAACCCTATGGGGAAAATCAAACTCCGACATGGTACAAGTTGCAAGATCACCCAGCTAGCCTATGATGGGCTGTCACTAGATAGGCTTAACTGTCAACTTTCCCATGGCTGCGACCTTCTCAGCCCGAGCTACACTCAAGAGTACACGATCAATGAAACCCTATGGGGAAAATCAAACTCCGACATGGTACAAGTTGCAAGATCACCCAGCTAGCCTATGATGGGCTGTCACTAGATAGGCTTAACTGTCAACTTTCCCATGGCTGCGTCATTCTCAGCCCGAGCTATACTCAAGAGTACACGATCAATGAAGCGCTAAGGGGAAAGTAGAAATCCTGCTTTATACAAGTTGCCGAGTAAGCGATCAATGAAACCCTATGGTGAAAATCAAACTCCGGCATGATACAAGTTGCAAGATCACCCAGCTAGCCTATGATGGGTTGTCACTAGATAGGCTTAACTGTCAACTTTCCCATGGCAGCGACGTTCTCAGCCCGTGCTACACTCACGAGTAAGCGATCAATGAAACCCCTATGGGGAAAATCAAACTCCGACATGGTACAAGTTGCAAGATCACCCAGCTAGCCTATGATGGGCTGTCACTAGATAGGCTTAACTGTCAACTTTCCCATGGCTGCGACCTTCTCAGCCCGAGCTACACTCAAGAGTACACGATCAATGAAACCCTATGGGGAAAATCAAACTCCGACATGGTACAAGTTGCAAGATCACCCAGCTAGCCTATGATGGGTTGTCACTAGATAGGCTTAACTGTCAACCTTCCCATGGCTGCGTCATTCTCAGCCCGAGCTACACTCAAGAGTACACGATCAATGAAGCGCTAAGGGGAAAGTAGAAATCCTGCTTCATACAAGTTGCCGAGTAAGCGATCAATGAAACCCTATGGTGAAAATCAAACTCCGGCATGATACAAGTTGCAAGATCACCCAGCTAGCCTATGATGGGTTGTCACTAGATAGGCTTAACTGTCAACTTTCCCCATGGCAGCGACCTTCTCAGCCCGTGCTACACTCACGAGTAAGCGATCAATGAAACCCTATGGGGAAAATCAAACTCCGACATGGTACAAGTTGCAAGATCACCCAGCTAGCCTATGATGGGCTGTCACTAGATAGGCTTAACTGTCAACTTTCCATGGCTGCGACCTTCTCAGCCCGAGCTACACTCAAGAGTACACGATCAATGAAACCCTATGGGGAAAATCAAACTCCGACATGGTACAAGTTGCAAGATCACCCAGCTAGCCTATGATGGGCTGTCACTAGATAGGCTTAACTGTCAACTTTCCCATGGCTGCGTCATTCTCAGCCCGAGCTATACTCAAGAGTACACGATCAATGAAGCGCTAAGGGGGAAAGTAGAAATCCTGCTTCATACAAGTTGCCGAGTAAGCGGTCAATGAAACCCTATGGTGAAAATCAAACTCGGCATGATACAAGTTGCAAGATCACCCAGCTAGCCTATGATGGGTTGTCACTAGATAGGCTTAACTGTCAACTTTCCCATGGCAGCGACGTTCTCAGCCCGTGCTACACTCACGAGTAAGCGATCAATGAAACCCTATGGGGAAAATCAAACTCCGACATGGTACAAGTTGCAAGATCACCCAGCTAGCCTATGATGGGCTGTCACTAGATAGGCTTAACTGTCAACTTTCCCATGGCTGCGACCTTCTCAGCCCGAGCTACACTCAAGAGTACACGATCAATGAAACCCTATGGGGAAAATCAAACTCCGACATGGTACAAGTTGCAAGATCACCCAGCTAGCCTATGATGGGTTGTCACTAGATAGGCTTAACTGTCAACCTTCCCATGGCTGCGTCATTCTCAGCCCGAGCTACACTCAAGAGTACACGATCAATGAAGCGCTAAGGGGAAAGTAGAAATCCTGCTTCATACAAGTTGCCGAGTAAGCGATCAATGAAACCCTATGGTGAAAATCAAACTCCGGCATGATACAAGTTGCAAGATCACCCAGCTAGCCTATGATGGGTTGTCACTAGATAGGCTTAACTGTCAACTTTCCCATGGCAGCGACCTTCTCAGCCCGTGCTACACTCACGAGTAAGCGATCAATGAAACCCTATGGGGAAAATCAAACTCCGACATGGTACAAGTTGCAAGATCACCCAGCTAGCCTATGATGGGCTGTCACTAGATAGGCTTAACTGTCAACTTTCCCATGGCTGCGACCTTCTCAGCCCGAGCTACACTCAAGAGTACACGATCAATGAAACCCTATGGGGAAAATCAAACTCCGACATGGTACAAGTTGCAAGATCACCCAGCTAGCCTATGATGGGCTGTCACTAGATAGGCTTAACTGTCAACTTTCCCATGGCTGCGTCATTCTCAGCCCGAGCTATACTCAAGAGTACACGATCAATGAAGCGCTAAGGGGAAAGTAGAAATCCTGCTTCATACAAGTTGCCGAGTAAGCGGTCAATGAAACCCTATGGTGAAAATCAAACTCCGGCATGATACAAGTTGCAAGATCACCCAGCTAGCCTATGATGGGTTGTCACTAGATAGGCTTAACTGTCAACTTTCCCATGGCAGCGACGTTCTCAGCCCGTGCTACACTCACGAGTAAGCGATCAATGAAACCCTATGGGGAAAATCAAACTCCGACATGGTACAAGTTGCAAGATCACCCAGCTAGCCTATGATGGGCTGTCACTAGATAGGCTTAACTGTCAACTTTCCCATGGCTGCGACCTTCTCAGCCCGAGCTACACTCAAGAGTACACGATTAATGAAACCCTATGGGGAAAATCAAACTCCGACATGGTACAAGTTGCAAGATCACCCAGCTAGCCTATGATGGGTTGTCACTAGATAGGCTTAACTGTCAACTTTCCCATGGCTGCGTCATTCTCAGCCCGAGCTACACTCAAGAGTACACAATCAATGAAGCGCTAAGGGGAAAGTAGAAATCCTGCTTCATACAAGTTGCCGAGTAAGCGATCAATGAAACCCTATGGTGAAAATCAAACTCCGGCATGATACAAGTTGCAAGATCACCCAGCTAGCCTATTATGGGTTGTCACTAGATAGGCTTAACTGTCAACTTTCCCATGGCAGCGACCTTCTCAGCCCGTGCTACACTCACGAGTAAGCGATCAATGAAACCCTATGGGGAAAATCAAACTCCGACATGGTACAAGTTGCAAGATCACCCAGCTAGCCTATGATGGGCTGTCACTAGATAGGCTTAACTGTCAACTTTCCCATGGCTGCGACCTTCTCAGCCCGAGCTACACTCAAGAGTACACGATCAATGAAGCGCTAAGGGGAAAGTAGAAATCCTGCTTCATACAAGTTGCCGAGTAAGCGATCAATGAAACCCTATGGTGAAAATCAAACTCCGGCATGATACAAGTTGCAAGATCACCCAGCTAGCCTATGATGGGTTGTCACTAAATAGGCTTAACTGTCAACTTTCCCATGGCAGCGACCTTCTCAGCCCGTGCTACACTCACGAGTAAGCGATCAATGAAACCCTATGGGGAAAATCAAACTCCGACATGGTACAAGTTGCAAGATCACCCAGCTAGCCTATGATGGGCTGTCACTAGATAGGCTTAACTGTCAACTTTCCCATGGCTGCGTCATTCTCAGCCCGAGCTATACTCAAGAGTACACGATCAATGAAGCGCTAAGGGGAAAGTAGAAATCCTGCTTCATACAAGTTGCTGAGTAAGCGGTCAATGAAACCCTATGGTGAAAATCAAACTCCGGCATGATACAAGTTGCAAGATCACCCAGCTAGCCTACGATGGGTTGTCACTAGATAGGCTTAACTGTCAACTTTCCCATGGCAGCGACGTTCTCAGCCCGTGCTACACTCACGAGTAAGCGATCAATGAAACCCTATGGGGAAAATCAAACTCCGACATGGTACAAGTTGCAAGATCACCCAGCTAGCCTATGATGGGCTGTCACTAGATAGGCTTAACTGTCAACTTTCCCATGGCTGCGACCTTCTCAGCCCGAGCTACACTCAAGAGTACACGATCAATGAAACCCTATGGGGAAAATCAAACTCCGACATGGTACAAGTTGCAAGATCACCCAGCTAGCCTAGGATGGGTTGTCACTAGATTGGCTTAACTGTCAACTTTCCCATGGCTGCGTCATTCTCAGCCCGAGCTACACTCAAGAGTACACAATCAATGAAGCGCTAAGGGGAAAGTAGAAATCCTGCTTTATACAAGTTGACGAGTAAGCGATCAATGAAACCCTATGGTGAAAATCAAACTCCGGCATAATACAAGTTGCAAGATCACCCAGCTAGCCTATGATGGGTTGTCACTAGATAGGCTTAACTGTCAACTTTCCCATGGCAGCGACGTTCTCAGCCCGTGCTACACTCACGAGTAAGCGATCAATGAAACCCTATGGGGAAAATCAAACTCCGACATGGTACAAGTTGCAAGATCACCCAGCTAGCCTATGATGGGCTGTCACTAGATAGGCTTAACTGTCAACTTTCCCATGGCTGCGACCTTCTCAGCCCGAGCTACACTCAAGAGTACACGATCAATGAAACCCTATGGGGAAAATCAAACTCCGACATGGTACAAGTTGCAAGATCACCCAGCTAGCCTATGATGGGCTGTCACTAGATAGGCTTAACTGTCAACTTTCCCATGGCTGCGTCATTCTCAGCCCGAGCTATACTCAAGAGTACACGATCAATGAAGCGCTAAGGGGAAAGTAGAAATCCTGCTTCATACAAGTTGCCGAGTAAGCGGTCAATGAAACCCTATGGTGAAAATCAAACTCCGTCATGATACAAGTTGCAAGATCACCCAGCTAGCCTATGATGGGTTGTCACTAGATAGGCTTAACTGTCAACTTTCCCATGGCAGCGACGTTCTCAGCCCGTGCTACACTCACGAGTAAGCGATCAATGAAACCCTATGGGGAAAATCAAACTCCGACATGGTACAAGTTGCAAGATCACCCAGCTAGCCTATGATGGGCTGTCACTAGATAGGCTTAACTGTCAACTTTCCCATGGCTGCGACCTTCTCAGCCCGAGCTACACTCAAGAGTACACGATCAATGAAACCCTATGGGGAAAATCAAACTCCGACATGGTACAAGTTGCAAGATCACCCAGCTAGCCTATGATGGGTTGTCACTAGATAGGCTTAACTGTCAACCTTCCCATGGCTGCGTCATTCTCAGCCCGAGCTACACTCAAGAGTACACAATCAATGAAGCGCTAAGGGGAAAGTAGAAATCCTGCTTCATACAAGTTGCCGAGTAAGCGATCAATGAAACCCTATGGTGAAAATCAAACTCCGGCATGATACAAGTTGCAAGATCACCCAGCTAGCCTATGATGGGTTGTCACTAGATAGGCTTAACTGTCAACTTTCCCATGGCAGCGACCTTCTCAGCCCGTGCTACACTCACGAGTAAGCGATCAATGAAACCCTATGGGGAAAATCAAACTCCGACATGGTACAAGTTGCAAGATCACCCAGCTAGCCTATGATGGGCTGTCACTAGATAGGCTTAACTGTCAACTTTCCCATGGCTGCGACCTTCTCAGCCCGAGCTACACTCAAGAGTACACGATCAATGAAACCCTATGGGGAAAATCAAACTCCGACATGGTACAAGTTGCAAGATCACCCAGCTAGCCTATGATGGGCTGTCACTAGATAGGCTTAACTGTCAACTTTCCCATGGCTGCGTCATTCTCAGCCCGAGCTATACTCAAGAGTACACGATCAATGAAGCGCTAAGGGGAAAGTAGAAATCCTGCTTCATACAAGTTGCCGAGTAAGCGGTCAATGAAACCCTATGGTGAAAATCAAACTCCGGCATGATACAAGTTGCAAGATCACCCAGCTAGCCTATGATGGGTTGTCACTAGATAGGCTTAACTGTCAACTTTCCCATGGCAGCGACGTTCTCAGCCCGTGCTACACTCACGAGTAAGCGATCAATGAAACCCTATGGGGAAAATCAAACTCCGACATGGTACAAGTTGCAAGATCACCCAGCTAGCCTATGATGGGCTGTCACTAGATAGGCTTAACTGTCAACTTTCCCATGGCTGCGACCTTCTCAGCCCGAGCTACACTCAAGAGTACACGATTAATGAAACCCTATGGGGAAAATCAAACTCCGACATGGTACAAGTTGCAAGATCACCCAGCTAGCCTATGATGGGTTGTCACTAGATAGGCTTAACTGTCAACTTTCCCATGGCTGCGTCATTCTCAGCCCGAGCTACACTCAAGAGTACACAATCAATGAAGCGCTAAGGGGAAAGTAGAAATCCTGCTTCATACAAGTTGCCGAGTAAGCGATCAATGAAACCCTATGGTGAAAATCAAACTCCGGCATGATACAAGTTGCAAGATCACCCAGCTAGCCTATTATGGGTTGTCACTAGATAGGCTTAACTGTCAACTTTCCCATGGCAGCGACCTTCTCAGCCCGTGCTACACTCACGAGTAAGCGATCAATGAAACCCTATGGGGAAAATCAAACTCCGACATGGTACAAGTTGCAAGATCACCCAGCTAGCCTATGATGGGCTGTCACTAGATAGGCTTAACTGTCAACTTTCCCATGGCTGCGACCTTCTCAGCCCGAGCTACACTCAAGAGTACACGATCAATGAAGCGCTAAGGGGAAAGTAGAAATCCTGCTTCATACAAGTTGCCGAGTAAGCGATCAATGAAACCCTATGGTGAAAATCAAACTCCGGCATGATACAAGTTGCAAGATCACCCAGCTAGCCTATGATGGGTTGTCACTAAATAGGCTTAACTGTCAACTTTCCCATGGCAGCGACCTTCTCAGCCCGTGCTACACTCACGAGTAAGCGATCAATGAAACCCTATGGGGAAAATCAAACTCCGACATGGTACAAGTTGCAAGATCACCCAGCTAGCCTATGATGGGCTGTCACTAGATAGGCTTAACTGTCAACTTTCCCATGGCTGCGTCATTCTCAGCCCGAGCTATACTCAAGAGTACACGATCAATGAAGCGCTAAGGGGAAAGTAGAAATCCTGCTTCATACAAGTTGCTGAGTAAGCGGTCAATGAAACCCTATGGTGAAAATCAAACTCCGGCATGATACAAGTTGCAAGATCACCCAGCTAGCCTACGATGGGTTGTCACTAGATAGGCTTAACTGTCAACTTTCCCATGGCAGCGACGTTCTCAGCCCGTGCTACACTCACGAGTAAGCGATCAATGAAACCCTATGGGGAAAATCAAACTCCGACATGGTACAAGTTGCAAGATCACCCAGCTAGCCTATGATGGGCTGTCACTAGATAGGCTTAACTGTCAACTTTCCCATGGCTGCGACCTTCTCAGCCCGAGCTACACTCAAGAGTACACGATCAATGAAACCCTATGGGGAAAATCAAACTCCGACATGGTACAAGTTGCAAGATCACCCAGCTAGCCTAGGATGGGTTGTCACTAGATTGGCTTAACTGTCAACTTTCCCATGGCTGCGTCATTCTCAGCCCGAGCTACACTCAAGAGTACACAATCAATGAAGCGCTAAGGGGAAAGTAGAAATCCTGCTTTATACAAGTTGACGAGTAAGCGATCAATGAAACCCTATGGTGAAAATCAAACTCCGGCATAATACAAGTTGCAAGATCACCCAGCTAGCCTATGATGGGTTGTCACTAGATAGGCTTAACTGTCAACTTTCCCATGGCAGCGACGTTCTCAGCCCGTGCTACACTCACGAGTAAGCGATCAATGAAACCCTATGGGGAAAATCAAACTCCGACATGGTACAAGTTGCAAGATCACCCAGCTAGCCTATGATGGGCTGTCACTAGATAGGCTTAACTGTCAACTTTCCCATGGCTGCGACCTTCTCAGCCCGAGCTACACTCAAGAGTACACGATCAATGAAACCCTATGGGGAAAATCAAACTCCGACATGGTACAAGTTGCAAGATCACCCAGCTAGCCTATGATGGGCTGTCACTAGATAGGCTTAACTATCAACTTTCCCATGGCTGCGTCATTCTCAGCCCGAGCTATACTCAAGAGTACACGATCAATGAAGCGCTAAGGGGAAAGTAGAAATCCTGCTTCATACAAGTTGCCGAGTAAGCGGTCAATGAAACCCTATGGTGAAAATCAAACTCCGGCATGATACAAGTTGCAAGATCACCCAGCTAGCCTATGATGGGTTGTCACTACATAGGCTTAACTGTCAACTTTCCCATGGCAGCGACCTTCTCAGCCCGTGCTACACTCACGAGTAAGCGATCAATGAAACCCTATGGGGAAAATCAAACTCCGACATGGTACAAGTTGCAAGATCACCCAGCTAGCCTATGATGGGCTGTCACTAGATAGACTTAACTGTCAACTTTCCCATGGCTGCGACCTTCTCAGCCCGAGCTACACTCAAGAGTACACGATCAATGAAACCCTATGGGGAAAATCAAACTCCGACATGGTACAAGTTGCAAGATCACCCAGCTAGCCTATGATGGGTTGTCACTAGATAGGCTTAACTGTCAACCTTCCCATGGCTGCGTCATTCTCAGCCCGAGCTACACTCAAGAGTACACAATCAATGAAGCGCTAAGGGGAAAGTAGAAATCCGGCTTCATACAAGTTGCCGAGTAAGCGATCAATGAAACCCTATGGTGAAAATCAAACTCCGGCATGATACAAGTTGCAAGATCACCCAGCTAGCCTATGATGGGTTGTCACTAGATAGGCTTAACTGTCAACTTTCCCATGGCAGCGACCTTCTCAGCCCGTGCTACACTCACGAGTAAGCGATCAATGAAACCCTATGGGGAAAATCAAACTCCGACATGGTACAAGTTGCAAGATCACCCAGCTAGCCTATGATGGGCTGTCACTAGATAGGCTTAACTGTCAACTTTCCCATGGCTGCGACCTTCTCAGCCCGAGCTACACTCAAGAGTACACGATCAATGAAACCCTATGGGGAAAATCAAACTCCGACATGGTACAAGTTGCAAGATCACCCAGCTAGCCTATGATGGGCTGTCACTAGATAGGCTTAACTGTCAACTTTCCCATGGCTGCGTCATTCTCAGCCCGAGCTATACTCAAGAGTACACGATCAATGAAGCGCTAAGGGGAAAGTAGAAATCCTGCTTCATACAAGTTGCCGAGTAAGCGGTCAATGAAACCCTATGGTGAAAATCAAACTCCGTCATGATACAAGTTGCAAGATCACCCAGCTAGCCTATGATGGGTTGTCACTAGATAGGCTTAACTGTCAACTTTCCCATGGCAGCGACGTTCTCAGCCCGTGCTACACTCACGAGTAAGCGATCAATGAAACCCTATGGGGAAAATCAAACTCCGACATGGTACAAGTTGCAAGATCACCCAGCTAGCCTATGATGGGCTGTCACTAGATAGGCTTAACTGTCAACTTTCCCATGGCTGCGACCTTCTCAGCCCGAGCTACACTCAAGAGTACACGATCAATGAAACCCTATGGGGAAAATCAAACTCCGACATGGTACAAGTTGCAAGATCACCCAGCTAGCCTATGATGGGTTGTCACTAGATAGGCTTAACTGTCAACCTTCCCATGGCTGCGTCATTCTCAGCCCGAGCTACACTCAAGAGTACACAATCAATGAAGCGCTAAGGGGAAAGTAGAAATCCTGCTTCATACAAGTTGCCGAGTAAGCGATCAATGAAACCCTATGGTGAAAATCAAACTCCGGCATGATACAAGTTGCAAGATCACCCAGCTAGCCTATGATGGGTTGTCACTAGATAGGCTTAACTGTCAACTTTCCCATGGCAGCGACCTTCTCAGCCCGTGCTACACTCACGAGTAAGCGATCAATGAAACCCTATGGGGAAAATCAAACTCCGACATGGTACAAGTTGCAAGATCACCCAGCTAGCCTATGATGGGCTGTCACTAGATAGGCTTAACTGTCAACTTTCCCATGGCTGCGACCTTCTCAGCCCGAGCTACACTCAAAAGTACACGATCAATGAAACCCTATGGGGAAAATGAAACTCCGACATGGTACAAGTTGCAAGATCACCCAGCTAGCCTATGATGGGCTGTCACTAGATAGGCTTAACTGTCAACTTTCCCATGGCTGCGTCATTCTCAGCCCGAGCTATACTCAAGAGTACACGATCAATGAAGCGCTAAGGGGAAAGTAGAAATCCTGCTTCATACAAGTTGCCGAGTAAGCGGTCAATGAAACCCTATGGTGAAAATCAAACTCCGGCATGATACAAGTTGCAAGATCACCCAGCTAGCCTATGATGGGTTGTCACTAGATAGGCTTAACTGTCAACTTTCCCATGGCAGCGACGTTCTCAGCCCGTGCTACACTAACGAGTAAGCGATCAATGAAACCCTATGGGGAAAATCAAACTCCGACATGGTACAAGTTGCAAGATCACCCAGCTAGCCTATGATGGGCTGTCACTAGATAGGCTTAACTGTCAACTTTCCCATGGCTGCGACCTTCTCAGCCCGAGCTACACTCAAGAGTACACGATCAATGAAACCCTATGGGGAAAATCAAACTCCGACATGGTACAAGTTGCAAGATCACCCAGCTAGCCTATGATGGGCTGTCACTAGATAGGCTTAACTATCAACTTTCCCATGGCTGCGTCATTCTCAGCCCGAGCTATACTCAAGAGTACACGATCAATGAAGCGCTAAGGGGAAAGTAGAAATCCTGCTTCATACAAGTTGCCGAGTAAGCGGTCAATGAAACCCTATGGTGAAAATCAAACTCCGGCATGATACAAGTTGCAAGATCACCCAGCTAGCCTATGATGGGTTGTCACTACATAGGCTTAACTGTCAACTTTCCCATGGCAGCGACCTTCTCAGCCCGTGCTACACTCACGAGTAAGCGATCAATGAAACCCTATGGGGAAAATCAAACTCCGACATGGTACAAGTTGCAAGATCACCCAGCTAGCCTATGATGGGCTGTCACTAGATAGACTTAACTGTCAACTTTCCCATGGCTGCGACCTTCTCAGCCCGAGCTACACTCAAGAGTACACGATCAATGAAACCCTATGGGGAAAATCAAACTCCGACATGGTACAAGTTGCAAGATCACCCAGCTAGCCTATGATGGGTTGTCACTAGATAGGCTTAACTGTCAACCTTCCCATGGCTGCGTCATTCTCAGCCCGAGCTACACTCAAGAGTACACAATCAATGAAGCGCTAAGGGGAAAGTAGAAATCCTGCTTCATACAAGTTGCCGAGTAAGCGATCAATGAAACCCTATGGTGAAAATCAAACTCCGGCATGATACAAGTTGCAAGATCACCCAGCTAGCCTATGATGGGTTGTCACTAGATAGGCTTAACTGTCAACTTTCCCATGGCAGCGACCTTCTCAGCCCGTGCTACACTCACGAGTAAGCGATCAATGAAACCCTATGGGGAAAATCAAACTCCGACATGGTACAAGTTGCAAGATCACCCAGCTAGCCTATGATGGGCTGTCACTAGATAGGCTTAACTGTCAACTTTCCCATGGCTGCGACCTTCTCAGCCCGAGCTACACTCAAGAGTACACGATCAATGAAACCCTATGGGGAAAATCAAACTCCGACATGGTACAAGTTGCAAGATCACCCAGCTAGCCTATGATGGGCTGTCACTAGATAGGCTTAACTGTCAACTTTCCCATGGCTGCGTCATTCTCAGCCCGAGCTATACTCAAGAGTACACGATCAATGAAGCGCTAAGGGGAAAGTAGAAATCCTGCTTTATACAAGTTGCCGAGTAAGCGATCAATGAAACCCTATGGTGAAAATCAAACTCCGGCATGATACAAGTTGCAAGATCACCCAGCTAGCCTATGATGGGTTGTCACTAGATAGGCTTAACTGTCAACTTTCCCATGGCAGCGACGTTCTCAGCCCGTGCTACACTCACGAGTAAGCGATCAATGAAACCCTATGGGGAAAATCAAACTCCGACATGGTACAAGTTGCAAGATCACCCAGCTAGCCTATGATGGGCTGTCACTAGATAGGCTTAACTGTCAACTTTCCCATGGCTGCGACCTTCTCAGCCCGAGCTACACTCAAGAGTACACGATCAATGAAACCCTATGGGGAAAATCAAACTCCGACATGGTACAAGTTGCAAGATCACCCAGCTAGCCTATGATGGGTTGTCACTAGATAGGCTTAACTGTCAACCTTCCCATGGCTGCGTCATTCTCAGCCCGAGCTACACTCAAGAGTACACGATCAATGAAGCGCTAAGGGGAAAGTAGAAATCCTGCTTCATACAAGTTGCCGAGTAAGCGATCAATGAAACCCTATGGTGAAAATCAAACTCCGGCATGATACAAGTTGCAAGATCACCCAGCTAGCCTATGATGGGTTGTCACTAGATAGGCTTAACTGTCAACTTTCCCATGGCAGCGACCTTCTCAGCCCGTGCTACACTCACGAGTAAGCGATCAATGAAACCCTATGGGGAAAATCAAACTCCGACATGGTACAAGTTGCAAGATCACCCAGCTAGCCTATGATGGGCTGTCACTAGATAGGCTTAACTGTCAACTTTCCCATGGCTGCGACCTTCTCAGCCCGAGCTACACTCAAGAGTACACGATCAATGAAACCCTATGGGGAAAATCAAACTCCGACATGGTACAAGTTGCAAGATCACCCAGCTAGCCTATGATGGGCTGTCACTAGATAGGCTTAACTGTCAACTTTCCCATGGCTGCGTCATTCTCAGCCCGAGCTATACTCAAGAGTACACGATCAATGAAGCGCTAAGGGGAAAGTAGAAATCCTGCTTCATACAAGTTGCCGAGTAAGCGGTCAATGAAACCCTATGGTGAAAATCAAACTCCGGCATGATACAAGTTGCAAGATCACCCAGCTAGCCTATGATGGGTTGTCACTAGATAGGCTTAACTGTCAACTTTCCCATGGCAGCGACGTTCTCAGCCCGTGCTACACTCACGAGTAAGCGATCAATGAAACCCTATGGGGAAAATCAAACTCCGACATGGTACAAGTTGCAAGATCACCCAGCTAGCCTATGATGGGCTGTCACTAGATAGGCTTAACTGTCAACTTTCCCATGGCTGCGACCTTCTCAGCCCGAGCTACACTCAAGAGTACACGATTAATGAAACCCTATGGGGAAAATCAAACTCCGACATGGTACAAGTTGCAAGATCACCCAGCTAGCCTATGATGGGTTGTCACTAGATAGGCTTAACTGTCAACTTTCCCATGGCTGCGTCATTCTCAGCCCGAGCTACACTCAAGAGTACACAATCAATGAAGCGCTAAGGGGAAAGTAGAAATCCTGCTTCATACAAGTTGCCGAGTAAGCGATCAATGAAACCCTATGGTGAAAATCAAACTCCGGCATGATACAAGTTGCAAGATCACCCAGCTAGCCTATTATGGGTTGTCACTAGATAGGCTTAACTGTCAACTTTCCCATGGCAGCGACCTTCTCAGCCCGTGCTACACTCACGAGTAAGCGATCAATGAAACCCTATGGGGAAAATCAAACTCCGACATGGTACAAGTTGCAAGATCACCCAGCTAGCCTATGATGGGCTGTCACTAGATAGGCTTAACTGTCAACTTTCCCATGGCTGCGACCTTCTCAGTCCGAGCTACACTCAAGAGTACACGATCAATGAAGCGCTAAGGGGAAAGTAGAAATCCTGCTTCATACAAGTTGCCGAGTAAGCGATCAATGAAACCCTATGGTGAAAATCAAACTCCGGCATGATACAAGTTGCAAGATCACCCAGCTAGCCTATGATGGGTTGTCACTAAATAGGCTTAACTGTCAACTTTCCCATGGCAGCGACCTTCTCAGCCCGTGCTACACTCACGAGTAAGCGATCAATGAAACCCTATGGGGAAAATCAAACTCCGACATGGTACAAGTTGCAAGATCACCCAGCTAGCCTATGATGGGCTGTCACTAGATAGGCTTAACTGTCAACTTTCCCATGGCTGCGTCATTCTCAGCCCGAGCTATACTCAAGAGTACACGATCAATGAAGCGCTAAGGGGAAAGTAGAAATCCTGCTTCATACAAGTTGCTGAGTAAGCGGTCAATGAAACCCTATGGTGAAAATCAAACTCCGGCATGATACAAGTTGCAAGATCACCCAGCTAGCCTACGATGGGTTGTCACTAGATAGGCTTAACTGTCAACTTTCCCATGGCAGCGACGTTCTCAGCCCGTGCTACACTCACGAGTAAGCGATCAATGAAACCCTATGGGGAAAATCAAACTCCGACATGGTACAAGTTGCAAGATCACCCAGCTAGCCTATGATGGGCTGTCACTAGATAGGCTTAACTGTCAACTTTCCCATGGCTGCGACCTTCTCAGCCCGAGCTACACTCAAGAGTACACGATCAATGAAACCCTATGGGGAAAATCAAACTCCGACATGGTACAAGTTGCAAGATCACCCAGCTAGCCTAGGATGGGTTGTCACTAGATTGGCTTAACTGTCAACTTTCCCATGGCTGCGTCATTCTCAGCCCGAGCTACACTCAAGAGTACACAATCAATGAAGCGCTAAGGGGAAAGTAGAAATCCTGCTTTATACAAGTTGACGAGTAAGCGATCAATGAAACCCTATGGTGAAAATCAAACTCCGGCATAATACAAGTTGCAAGATCACCCAGCTAGCCTATGATGGGTTGTCACTAGATAGGCTTAACTGTCAACTTTCCCATGGCAGCGACGTTCTCAGCCCGTGCTACACTCACGAGTAAGCGATCAATGAAACCCTATGGGGAAAATCAAACTCCGACATGGTACAAGTTGCAAGATCACCCAGCTAGCCTATGATGGGCTGTCACTAGATAGGCTTAACTGTCAACTTTCCCATGGCTGCGACCTTCTCAGCCCGAGCTACACTCAAGAGTACACGATCAATGAAACCCTATGGGGAAAATCAAACTCCGACATGGTACAAGTTGCAAGATCACCCAGCTAGCCTATGATGGGCTGTCACTAGATAGGCTTAACTATCAACTTTCCCATGGCTGCGTCATTCTCAGCCCGAGCTATACTCAAGAGTACACGATCAATGAAGCGCTAAGGGGAAAGTAGAAATCCTGCTTCATACAAGTTGCCGAGTAAGCGGTCAATGAAACCCTATGGTGAAAATCAAACTCCGGCATGATACAAGTTGCAAGATCACCCAGCTAGCCTATGATGGGTTGTCACTACATAGGCTTAACTGTCAACTTTCCCATGGCAGCGACCTTCTCAGCCCGTGCTACACTCACGAGTAAGCGATCAATGAAACCCTATGGGGAAAATCAAACTCCGACATGGTACAAGTTGCAAGATCACCCAGCTAGCCTATGATGGGCTGTCACTAGATAGACTTAACTGTCAACTTTCCCATGGCTGCGACCTTCTCAGCCCGAGCTACACTCAAGAGTACACGATCAATGAAACCCTATGGGGAAAATCAAACTCCGACATGGTACAAGTTGCAAGATCACCCAGCTAGCCTATGATGGGTTGTCACTAGATAGGCTTAACTGTCAACCTTCCCATGGCTGCGTCATTCTCAGCCCGAGCTACACTCAAGAGTACACAATCAATGAAGCGCTAAGGGGAAAGTAGAAATCCTGCTTCATACAAGTTGCCGAGTAAGCGATCAATGAAACCCTATGGTGAAAATCAAACTCCGGCATGATACAAGTTGCAAGATCACCCAGCTAGCCTATGATGGGTTGTCACTAGATAGGCTTAACTGTCAACTTTCCCATGGCAGCGACCTTCTCAGCCCGTGCTACACTCACGAGTAAGCGATCAATGAAACCCTATGGGGAAAATCAAACTCCGACATGGTACAAGTTGCAAGATCACCCAGCTAGCCTATGATGGGCTGTCACTAGATAGGCTTAACTGTCAACTTTCCCATGGCTGCGACCTTCTCAGCCCGAGCTACACTCAAGAGTACACGATCAATGAAACCCTATGGGGAAAATCAAACTCCGACATGGTACAAGTTGCAAGATCACCCAGCTAGCCTATGATGGGCTGTCACTAGATAGGCTTAACTGTCAACTTTCCCATGGCTGCGTCATTCTCAGCCCGAGCTATACTCAAGAGTACACGATCAATGAAGCGCTAAGGGGAAAGTAGAAATCCTGCTTCATACAAGTTGCCGAGTAAGCGGTCAATGAAACCCTATGGTGAAAATCAAACTCCGTCATGATACAAGTTGCAAGATCACCCAGCTAGCCTATGATGGGTTGTCACTAGATAGGCTTAACTGTCAACTTTCCCATGGCAGCGACGTTCTCAGCCCGTGCTACACTCACGAGTAAGCGATCAATGAAACCCTATGGGGAAAATCAAACTCCGACATGGTACAAGTTGCAAGATCACCCAGCTAGCCTATGATGGGCTGTCACTAGATAGGCTTAACTGTCAACTTTCCCATGGCTGCGACCTTCTCAGCCCGAGCTACACTCAAGAGTACACGATCAATGAAACCCTATGGGGAAAATCAAACTCCGACATGGTACAAGTTGCAAGATCACCCAGCTAGCCTATGATGGGTTGTCACTAGATAGGCTTAACTGTCAACCTTCCCATGGCTGCGTCATTCTCAGCCCGAGCTACACTCAAGAGTACACAATCAATGAAGCGCTAAGGGGAAAGTAGAAATCCTGCTTCATACAAGTTGCCGAGTAAGCGATCAATGAAACCCTATGGTGAAAATCAAACTCCGGCATGATACAAGTTGCAAGATCACCCAGCTAGCCTATGATGGGTTGTCACTAGATAGGCTTAACTGTCAACTTTCCCATGGCAGCGACCTTCTCAGCCCGTGCTACACTCACGAGTAAGCGATCAATGAAACCCTATGGGGAAAATCAAACTCCGACATGGTACAAGTTGCAAGATCACCCAGCTAGCCTATGATGGGCTGTCACTAGATAGGCTTAACTGTCAACTTTCCCATGGCTGCGACCTTCTCAGCCCGAGCTACACTCAAAAGTACACGATCAATGAAACCCTATGGGGAAAATGAAACTCCGACATGGTACAAGTTGCAAGATCACCCAGCTAGCCTATGATGGGCTGTCACTAGATAGGCTTAACTGTCAACTTTCCCATGGCTGCGTCATTCTCAGCCCGAGCTATACTCAAGAGTACACGATCAATGAAGCGCTAAGGGGAAAGTAGAAATCCTGCTTCATACAAGTTGCCGAGTAAGCGGTCAATGAAACCCTATGGTGAAAATCAAACTCCGGCATGATACAAGTTGCAAGATCACCCAGCTAGCCTATGATGGGTTGTCACTAGATAGGCTTAACTGTCAACTTTCCCATGGCAGCGACGTTCTCAGCCCGTGCTACACTAACGAGTAAGCGATCAATGAAACCCTATGGGGAAAATCAAACTCCGACATGGTACAAGTTGCAAGATCACCCAGCTAGCCTATGATGGGCTGTCACTAGATAGGCTTAACTGTCAACTTTCCCATGGCTGCGACCTTCTCAGCCCGAGCTACACTCAAGAGTACACGATCAATGAAACCCTATGGGGAAAATCAAACTCCGACATGGTACAAGTTGCAAGATCACCCAGCTAGCCTATGATGGGTTGTCACTAGATAGGCTTAACTGTCAACTTTCCCATGGCTGCGTCATTCTCAGCCCGAGCTACACTCAAGAGTACACAATCAATGAAGCGCTAAGGGGAAAGTAGAAATCCTGCTTCATACAAGTTGCCGAGTAAGCGATCAATGAAACCCTATGGTGAAAATCAAACTCCGGCATGATACAAGTTGCAAGATCACCCAGCTAGCCTATTATGGGTTGTCACTAGATAGGCTTAACTGTCAACTTTCCCATGGCAGCGACCTTCTCAGCCCGTGCTACACTCACGAGTAAGCGATCAATGAAACCCTATGGGGAAAATCAAACTCCGACATGGTACAAGTTGCAAGATCACCCAGCTAGCCTATGATGGGCTGTCACTAGATAGGCTTAACTGTCAACTTTCCCATGGCTGCGACCTTCTCAGCCCGAGCTACACTCAAGAGTACACGATCAATGAAGCGCTAAGGGGAAAGTAGAAATCCTGCTTCATACAAGTTGCCGAGTAAGCGATCAATGAAACCCTATGGTGAAAATCAAACTCCGGCATGATACAAGTTGCAAGATCACCCAGCTAGCCTATGATGGGTTGTCACTAGATAGGCTTAACTGTCAACTTTCCCATGGCAGCGACCTTCTCAGCCCGTGCTACACTCACGAGTAAGCGATCAATGAAACCCTATGGGGAAAATCAAACTCCGACATGGTACAAGTTGCAAGATCACCCAGCTAGCCTATGATGGGCTGTCACTAGATAGGCTTAACTGTCAACTTTCCCATGGCTGCGACCTTCTCAGCCCGAGCTACACTCAAGAGTACACGATCAATGAAACCCTATGGGGAAAATCAAACTCCGACATGGTACAAGTTGCAAGATCACCCAGCTAGCCTATGATGGGCTGTCACTAGATAGGCTTAACTGTCAACTTTCCCATGGCTGCGTCATTCTCAGCCCGAGCTATACTCAAGAGTACACGGTCAATGAAGCGCTAAGGGGAAAGTAGAAATCCTGCTTCATACAAGTTGCTGAGTAAGCGGTCAATGAAACCCTATGGTGAAAATCAAACTCCGGCATGATACAAGTTGCAAGATCACCCAGCTAGCCTACGATGGGTTGTCACTAGATAGGCTTAACTGTCAACTTTCCCATGGCAGCGACGTTCTCAGCCCGTGCTACACTCACGAGTAAGCGATCAATGAAACCCTATGGGGAAAATCAAACTCCGACATGGTACAAGTTGCAAGATCACCCAGCTAGCCTATGATGGGCTGTCACTAGATAGGCTTAACTGTCAACTTTCCCATGGCTGCGACCTTCTCAGCCCGAGCTACACTCAAGAGTACACGATCAATGAAACCCTATGGGGAAAATCAAACTCCGACATGGTACAAGTTGCAAGATCACCCAGCTAGCCTATGATGGGTTGTCACTAGATAGGCTTAACTGTCAACTTTCCCATGGCTGCGTCATTCTCAGCCCGAGCTACACTCAAGAGTACACAATCAATGAAGCGCTAAGGGGAAAGTAGAAATCCTGCTTCATACAAGTTGCCGAGTAAGCGATCAATGAAACCCTATGGTGAAAATCAAACTCCGGCATGATACAAGTTGCAAGATCACCCAGCTAGCCTATGATGGGTTGTCACTAGATAGGCTTAACTGTCAACTTTCCCATGGCAGCGACGTTCTCAGCCCGTGCTACACTCACGAGTAAGCGATCAATGAAACCCTATGGGGAAAATCAAACTCCGACATGGTACAAGTTGCAAGATCACCCAGCTAGCCTATGATGGGCTGTCACTAGATAGGCTTAACTGTCAACTTTCCCATGGCTGCGACCTTCTCAGCCCGAGCTACACTCAAGAGTACACGATCAATGAAACCCTATGGGGAAAATCAAACTCCGACATGGTACAAGTTGCAAGATCACCCAGCTAGCCTATGATGGGCTGTCACTAGATAGGCTTAACTATCAACTTTCCCATGGCTGCGTCATTCTCAGCCCGAGCTATACTCAAGAGTACACGATCAATGAAGCGCTAAGGGGAAAGTAGAAATCCTGCTTCATACAAGTTGCCGAGTAAGCGGTCAATGAAACCCTATGGTGAAAATCAAACTCCGGCATGATACAAGTTGCAAGATCACCCAGCTAGCCTATGATGGGTTGTCACTACATAGGCTTAACTGTCAACTTTCCCATGGCAGCGACCTTCTCAGCCCGTGCTACACTCACGAGTAAGCGATCAATGAAACCCTATGGGGAAAATCAAACTCCGACATGGTACAAGTTGCAAGATCACCCAGCTAGCCTATGATGGGCTGTCACTAGATAGACTTAACTGTCAACTTTCCCATGGCTGCGACCTTCTCAGCCCGTGCTACACTCAAGAGTACACGATCAATGAAACCCTATGGGGAAAATCAAACTCCGACATGGTACAAGTTGCAAGATCACCCAGCTAGCCTATGATGGGTTGTCACTAGATAGGCTTAACTGTCAACCTTCCCATGGCTGCGTCATTCTCAGCCCGAGCTACACTCAAGAGTACACAATCAATGAAGCGCTAAGGGGAAAGTAGAAATCCTGCTTCATACAAGTTGCCGAGTAAGCGATCAATGAAACCCTATGGTGAAAATCAAACTCCGGCATGATACAAGTTGCAAGATCACCCAGCTAGCCTACGATGGGTTGTCACTAGATAGGCTTAACTGTCAACTTTCCCATGGCAGCGACGTTCTCAGCCCGTGCTACACTCACGAGTAAGCGATCAATGAAACCCTATGGGGAAAATCAAACTCCGACATGGTACAAGTTGCAAGATCACCCAGCTAGCCTATGATGGGCTGTCACTAGATAGGCTTAACTGTCAACTTTCCCATGGCTGCGACCTTCTCAGCCCGAGCTACACTCAAGAGTACACGATCAATGAAGCGCTAAGGGGAAAGTAGAAAACCTGCTTCATACAAGTTGCCGAGTAAGCGATCAATGAAACCCTATGGTGAAAATCAAACTCCGGCATGATACAAGTTGCAAGATCACCCAGCTAGCCTATGATGGGTTGTCACTAGATAGGCTTAACTGTCAACTTTCCCATGGCAGCGACCTTCTCAGCCCGTGCTACACTCACGAGTAAGCGATCAATGAAACCCTATGGGGAAAATCAAACTCCGACATGGTACAAGTTGCAAGATCACCCAGCTAGCCTATGATGGGCTGTCACTAGATAGGCTTAACTGTCAACTTTCCCATGGCTGCGACCTTCTCAGCCCGAGCTACACTCAAGAGTACACGATCAATAAAACCCTATGGGGAAAATCAAACTCCGACATGGTACAAGTTGCAAGATCACCCAGCTAGCCTATGATGGGCTGTCACTAGATAGGCTTAACTGTCAACTTTCCCATGGCTGCGTCATTCTCAGCCCGAGCTATACTCAAGAGTACACGATCAATGAAGCGCTAAGGGGAAAGTAGAAATCCTGCTTCATACAAGTTGCTGAGTAAGCGGTCAATGAAACCCTATGGTGAAAATCAAACTCCGGCATGATACAAGTTGCAAGATCACCCAGCTAGCCTACGATGGGTTGTCACTAGATAGGCTTAACTGTCAACTTTCCCATGGCAGCGACGTTCTCAGCCCGTGCTACACTCACGAGTAAGCGATCAATGAAACCCTATGGGGAAAATCAAACTCCGACATGGTACAAGTTGCAAGATCACCCAGCTAGCCTATGATGGGCTGTCACTAGATAGGCTTAACTGTCAACTTTCCCATGGCTGCGACCTTCTCAGCCCGAGCTACACTCAAGAGTACACGATCAATGAAACCCTATGGGGGAAAATCAAACTCCGACATGGTACAAGTTGCAAGATCACCCAGCTAGCCTATGATGGGCTGTCACTAGATAGGCTTAACTGTCAACTTTCCCATGGCTGCGTCATTCTCAGCCCGAGCTATACTCAAGAGTACACGATCAATGAAGCGCTAAGGGGAAAGTAGAAATCCTGCTTCATACAAGTTGCCGAGTAAGCGGTCAATGAAACCCTATGGTGAAAATCAAACTCCGTCATGATACAAGTTGCAAGATCACCCAGCTAGCCTATGATGGGTTGTCACTAGATAGGCTTAACTGTCAACTTTCCCATGGCAGCGACGTTCTCAGCCCGTGCTACACTCACGAGTAAGCGATCAATGAAACCCTATGGGGAAAATCAAACTCCGACATGGTACAAGTTGCAAGATCACCCAGCTAGCCTATGATGGGCTGTCACTAGATAGGCTTAACTGTCAACTTTCCCATGGCTGCGACCTTCTCAGCCCGAGCTACACTCAAGAGTACACGATCAATGAAACCCTATGGGGAAAATCAAACTCCGACATGGTACAAGTTGCAAGATCACCCAGCTAGCCTATGATGGGTTGTCACTAGATTGGCTTAACTGTCAACTTTCCCATGGCTGCGTCATTCTCAGCCCGAGCTACACTCAAGAGTACACAATCAATGAAGCGCTAAGGGGAAAGTAGAAATCCTGCTTTATACAAGTTGCCGAGTAAGCGATCAATGAAACCCTATGGTGAAAATCAAACTCCGGCATGATACAAGTTGCAAGATCACCCAGCTAGCCTATGATGGGTTGTCACTAGATAGGCTTAACTGTCAACTTTCCCATGGCAGCGACGTTCTCAGCCCGTGCTACACTCACGAGTAAGCGATCAATGAAACCCTATGGGGAAAATCAAACTCCGACATGGTACAAGTTGCAAGATCACCCAGCTAGCCTATGATGGGCTGTCACTAGATAGGCTTAACTGTCAACTTTCCCATGGCTGCGACCTTCTCAGCCCGAGCTACACTCAAGAGTACACGATCAATGAAACCCTATGGGGGAAAATCAAACTCCGACATGGTACAAGTTGCAAGATCACCCAGCTAGCCTATGATGGGTTGTCACTAGATAGGCTTAACTGTCAACCTTCCCATGGCTGCGTCATTCTCAGCCCGAGCTACACTCAAGAGTACACGATCAATGAAGCGCTAAGGGGAAAGTAGAAATCCTGCTTCATACAAGTTGCCGAGTAAGCGATCAATGAAACCCTATGGTGAAAATCAAACTCCGGCATGATACAAGTTGCAAGATCACCCAGCTAGCCTATGATGGGTTGTCACTAGATAGGCTTAACTGTCAACTTTCCCAACAGCGACCTTCTCAGCCCGTGCTACACTCACGAGTAAGCGATCAATGAAACCCTATGGGGAAAATCAAACTCCGACATGGTACAAGTTGCAAGATCACCCAGCTAGCCTATGATGGGCTGTCACTAGATAGGCTTAACTGTCAACTTTCCCATGGCTGCGACCTTCTCAGCCCGAGCTACACTCAAGAGTACACGATCAATGAAACCCTATGGGGAAAATCAAACTCCGACATGGTACAAGTTGCAAGATCACCCAGCTAGCCTATGATGGGCTGTCACTAGATAGGCTTAACTGTCAACTTTCCCATGGCTGCGTCATTCTCAGCCCGAGCTATACTCAAGAGTACACGATCAATGAAGCGCTAAGGGGAAAGTAGAAATCCTGCTTCATACAAGTTGCCGAGTAAGCGGTCAATGAAACCCTATGGTGAAAATCAAACTCCGGCATGATACAAGTTGCAAGATCACCCAGCTAGCCTATGATGGGTTGTCACTAGATAGGCTTAACTGTCAACTTTCCCATGGCAGCGACGTTCTCAGCCCGTGCTACACTCACGAGTAAGCGATCAATGAAACCCTATGGGGAAAATCAAACTCCGACATGGTACAAGTTGCAAGATCACCCAGCTAGCCTATGATGGGCTGTCACTAGATAGGCTTAACTGTCAACTTTCCCATGGCTGCGACCTTCTCAGCCCGAGCTACACTCAAGAGTACACGATTAATGAAACCCTATGGGGAAAATCAAACTCCGACATGGTACAAGTTGCAAGATCACCCAGCTAGCCTATGATGGGTTGTCACTAGATAGGCTTAACTGTCAACTTTCCCATGGCTGCGTCATTCTCAGCCCGAGCTACACTCAAGAGTACACAATCAATGAAGCGCTAAGGGGAAAGTAGAAATCCTGCTTCATACAAGTTGCCGAGTAAGCGATCAATGAAACCCTATGGTGAAAATCAAACTCCGGCATGATACAAGTTGCAAGATCACCCAGCTAGCCTATTATGGGTTGTCACTAGATAGGCTTAACTGTCAACTTTCCCATGGCAGCGACCTTCTCAGCCCGTGCTACACTCACGAGTAAGCGATCAATGAAACCCTATGGGGAAAATCAAACTCCGACATGGTACAAGTTGCAAGATCACCCAGCTAGCCTATGATGGGCTGTCACTAGATAGGCTTAACTGTCAACTTTCCCATGGCTGCGACCTTCTCAGCCCGAGCTACACTCAAGAGTACACGATCAATGAAGCGCTAAGGGGAAAGTAGAAATCCTGCTTCATACAAGTTGCCGAGTAAGCGATCAATGAAACCCTATGGTGAAAATCAAACTCCGGCATGATACAAGTTGCAAGATCACCCAGCTAGCCTATGATGGGTTGTCACTAAATAGGCTTAACTGTCAACTTTCCCATGGCAGCGACCTTCTCAGCCCGTGCTACACTCACGAGTAAGCGATCAATGAAACCCTATGGGGAAAATCAAACTCCGACATGGTACAAGTTGCAAGATCACCCAGCTAGCCTATGATGGGCTGTCACTAGATAGGCTTAACTGTCAACTTTCCCATGGCTGCGACCTTCTCAGCCCGAGCTACACTCAAGAGTACACGATCAATAAAACCCTATGGGGAAAATCAAACTCCGACATGGTACAAGTTGCAAGATCACCCAGCTAGCCTATGATGGGCTGTCACTAGATAGGCTTAACTGTCAACTTTCCCATGGCTGCGTCATTCTCAGCCCGAGCTATACTCAAGAGTACACGATCAATGAAGCGCTAAGGGGAAAGTAGAAATCCTGCTTCATACAAGTTGCTGAGTAAGCGGTCAATGAAACCCTATGGTGAAAATCAAACTCCGGCATGATACAAGTTGCAAGATCACCCAGCTAGCCTACGATGGGTTGTCACTAGATAGGCTTAACTGTCAACTTTCCCATGGCAGCGACGTTCTCAGCCCGTGCTACACTCACGAGTAAGCGATCAATGAAACCCTATGGGGAAAATCAAACTCCGACATGGTACAAGTTGCAAGATCACCCAGCTAGCCTATGATGGGCTGTCACTAGATAGGCTTAACTGTCAACTTTCCCATGGCTGCGACCTTCTCAGCCCGAGCTACACTCAAGAGTACACGATCAATGAAACCCTATGGGGAAAATCAAACTCCGACATGGTACAAGTTGCAAGATCACCCAGCTAGCCTATGATGGGTTGTCACTAGATTGGCTTAACTGTCAACTTTCCCATGGCTGCGTCATTCTCAGCCCGAGCTACACTCAAGAGTACACAATCAATGAAGCGCTAAGGGGAAAGTAGAAATCCTGCTTTATACAAGTTGACGAGTAAGCGATCAATGAAACCCTATGGTGAAAATCAAACTCCGGCATGATACAAGTTGCAAGATCACCCAGCTAGCCTATGATGGGTTGTCACTAGATAGGCTTAACTGTCAACTTTCCCATGGCAGCGACGTTCTCAGCCCGTGCTACACTCACGAGTAAGCGATCAATGAAACCCTATGGGGAAAATCAAACTCCGACATGGTACAAGTTGCAAGATCACCCAGCTAGCCTATGATGGGCTGTCACTAGATAGGCTTAACTGTCAACTTTCCCATGGCTGCGACCTTCTCAGCCCGAGCTACACTCAAGAGTACACGATCAATGAAACCCTATGGGGAAAATCAAACTCCGACATGGTACAAGTTGCAAGATCACCCAGTAGCCTATGATGGGCTGTCACTAGATAGGCTTAACTGTCAACTTTCCCATGGCTGCGTCATTCTCAGCCCGAGCTATACTCAAGAGTACACGATCAATGAAGCGCTAAGGGGAAAGTAGAAATCCTGCTTCATACAAGTTGCCGAGTAAGCGGTCAATGAAACCCTATGGTGAAAATCAAACTCCGTCATGATACAAGTTGCAAGATCACCCAGCTAGCCTATGATGGGTTGTCACTAGATAGGCTTAACTGTCAACTTTCCCATGGCAGCGACGTTCTCAGCCCGTGCTACACTCACGAGTAAGCGATCAATGAAACCCTATGGGGAAAATCAAACTCCGACATGGTACAAGTTGCAAGATCACCCAGCTAGCCTATGATGGGCTGTCACTAGATAGGCTTAACTGTCAACTTTCCCATGGCTGCGACCTTCTCAGCCCGAGCTACACTCAAGAGTACACGATCAATGAAACCCTATGGGGAAAATCAAACTCCGACATGGTACAAGTTGCAAGATCACCCAGCTAGCCTATGATGGGTTGTCACTAGATAGGCTTAACTGTCAACCTTCCCATGGCTGCGTCATTCTCAGCCCGAGCTACACTCAAGAGTACACAATCAATGAAGCGCTAAGGGGAAAGTAGAAATCCTGCTTCATACAAGTTGCCGAGTAAGCGATCAATGAAACCCTATGGTGAAAATCAAACTCCGCATGATACAAGTTGCAAGATCACCCAGCTAGCCTATGATGGGTTGTCACTAGATAGGCTTAACTGTCAACTTTCCCATGGCAGCGACCTTCTCAGCCCGTGCTACACTCACGAGTAAGCGATCAATGAAACCCTATGGGGAAAATCAAACTCCGACATGGTACAAGTTGCAAGATCACCCAGCTAGCCTATGATGGGCTGTCACTAGATAGGCTTAACTGTCAACTTTCCCATGGCTGCGACCTTCTCAGCCCGAGCTACACTCAAGAGTACACGATCAATGAAACCCTAAGGGGAAAATGAAACTCCGACATGGTACAAGTTGCAAGATCACCCAGCTAGCCTATGATGGGCTGTCACTAGATAGGCTTAACTGTCAACTTTCCCATGGCTGCGTCATTCTCAGCCCGAGCTATACTCAAGAGTACACGATCAATGAAGCGCTAAGGGGAAAGTAGAAATCCTGCTTCATACAAGTTGCCGAGTAAGCGGTCAATGAAACCCTATGGTGAAAATCAAACTCCGGCATGATACAAGTTGCAAGATCACCCAGCTAGCCTATGATGGGTTGTCACTAGATAGGCTTAACTGTCAACTTTCCCATGGCAGCGACGTTCTCAGCCCGTGCTACACTAACGAGTAAGCGATCAATGAAACCCTATGGGGAAAATCAAACTCCGACATGGTACAAGTTGCAAGATCACCCAGCTAGCCTATGATGGGCTGTCACTAGATAGGCTTAACTGTCAACTTTCCCATGGCTGCGACCTTCTCAGCCCGAGCTACACTCAAGAGTACACGATCAATGAAACCCTATGGGGAAAATCAAACTCCGACATGGTACAAGTTGCAAGATCACCCAGCTAGCCTATGATGGGTTGTCACTAGATAGGCTTAACTGTCAACTTTCCCATGGCTGCGTCATTCTCAGCCCGAGCTACACTCAAGAGTACACAATCAATGAAGCGCTAAGGGGAAAGTAGAAATCCTGCTTCATACAAGATGCCGAGTAAGCGATCAATGAAACCCTATGGTGAAAATCAAACTCCGGCATGATACAAGTTGCAAGATCACCCAGCTAGCCTATTATGGGTTGTCACTAGATAGGCTTAACTGTCAACTTTCCCATGGCAGCGACCTTCTCAGCCCGTGCTACACTCACGAGTAAGCGATCAATGAAACCCTATGGGGAAAATCAAACTCCGACATGGTACAAGTTGCAAGATCACCCAGCTAGCCTATGATGGGCTGTCACTAGATAGGCTTAACTGTCAACTTTCCCATGGCTGCGACCTTCTCAGCCCGAGCTACACTCAAGAGTACACGATCAATGAAGCGCTAAGGGGAAAGTAGAAATCCTGCTTCATACAAGTTGCCGAGTAAGCGATCAATGAAACCCTATGGTGAAAATCAAACTCCGGCATGATACAAGTTGCAAGATCACCCAGCTAGCCTATGATGGGTTGTCACTAGATAGGCTTAACTGTCAACTTTCCCATGGCAGCGACCTTCTCAGCCCGTGCTACACTCACGAGTAAGCGATCAATGAAACCCTATGGGGAAAATCAAACTCCGACATGGTACAAGTTGCAAGATCACCCAGCTAGCCTATGATGGGCTGTCACTAGATAGGCTTAACTGTCAACTTTCCCATGGCTGCGACCTTCTCAGCCCGAGCTACACTCAAGAGTACACGATCAATGAAACCCTATGGGGAAAATCAAACTCCGACATGGTACAAGTTGCAAGATCACCCAGCTAGCCTATGATGGGCTGTCACTAGATAGGCTTAACTGTCAACTTTCCCATGGCTGCGTCATTCTCAGCCCGAGCTATACTCAAGAGTACACGGTCAATGAAGCGCTAAGGGGAAAGTAGAAATCCTGCTTCATACAAGTTGCTGAGTAAGCGGTCAATGAAACCCTATGGTGAAAATCAAACTCCGGCATGATACAAGTTGCAAGATCACCCAGCTAGCCTACGATGGGTTGTCACTAGATAGGCTTAACTGTCAACTTTCCCATGGCAGCGACGTTCTCAGCCCGTGCTACACTCACGAGTAAGCGATCAATGAAACCCTATGGGGAAAATCAAACTCCGACATGGTACAAGTTGCAAGATCACCCAGCTAGCCTATGATGGGCTGTCACTAGATAGGCTTAACTGTCAACTTTCCCATGGCTGCGACCTTCTCAGCCCGAGCTACACTCAAGAGTACACGATCAATGAAACCCTATGGGGAAAATCAAACTCCGACATGGTACAAGTTGCAAGATCACCCAGCTAGCCTATGATGGGTTGTCACTAGATAGGCTTAACTGTCAACTTTCCCATGGCTGCGTCATTCTCAGCCCGAGCTACACTCAAGAGTACACAATCAATGAAGCGCTAAGGGGAAAGTAGAAATCCTGCTTCATACAAGTTGCCGAGTAAGCGATCAATGAAACCCTATGGTGAAAATCAAACTCCGGCATGATACAAGTTGCAAGATCACCCAGCTAGCCTATGATGGGTTGTCACTAGATAGGCTTAACTGTCAACTTTCCCATGGCAGCGACGTTCTCAGCCCGTGCTACACTCACGAGTAAGCGATCAATGAAACCCTATGGGGAAAATCAAACTCCGACATGGTACAAGTTGCAAGATCACCCAGCTAGCCTATGATGGGCTGTCACTAGATAGGCTTAACTGTCAACTTTCCCATGGCTGCGACCTTCTCAGCCCGAGCTACACTCAAGAGTACACGATCAATGAAACCCTATGGGGAAAATCAAACTCCGACATGGTACAAGTTGCAAGATCACCCAGCTAGCCTATGATGGGCTGTCACTAGATAGGCTTAACTATCAACTTTCCCATGGCTGCGTCATTCTCAGCCCGAGCTATACTCAAGAGTACACGATCAATGAAGCGCTAAGGGGAAAGTAGAAATCCTGCTTCATACAAGTTGCCGAGTAAGCGGTCAATGAAACCCTATGGTGAAAATCAAACTCCGGCATGATACAAGTTGCAAGATCACCCAGCTAGCCTATGATGGGTTGTCACTACATAGGCTTAACTGTCAACTTTCCCATGGCAGCGACCTTCTCAGCCCGTGCTACACTCACGAGTAAGCGATCAATGAAACCCTATGGGGAAAATCAAACTCCGACATGGTACAAGTTGCAAGATCACCCAGCTAGCCTATGATGGGCTGTCACTAGATAGACTTAACTGTCAACTTTCCCATGGCTGCGACCTTCTCAGCCCGTGCTACACTCAAGAGTACACGATCAATGAAACCCTATGGGGAAAATCAAACTCCGACATGGTACAAGTTGCAAGATCACCCAGCTAGCCTATGATGGGTTGTCACTAGATAGGCTTAACTGTCAACCTTCCCATGGCTGCGTCATTCTCAGCCCGAGCTACACTCAAGAGTACACAATCAATGAAGCGCTAAGGGGAAAGTAGAAATCCTGCTTCATACAAGTTGCCGAGTAAGCGATCAATGAAACCCTATGGTGAAAATCAAACTCCGGCATGATACAAGTTGCAAGATCACCCAGCTAGCCTATGATGGGTTGTCACTAGATAGGCTTAACTGTCAACTTTCCCATGGCAGCGACCTTCTCAGCCCGTGCTACACTCACGAGTAAGCGATCAATGAAACCCTATGGGGAAAATCAAACTCCGACATGGTACAAGTTGCAAGATCACCCAGCTAGCCTATGATGGGCTGTCACTAGATAGGCTTAACTGTCAACTTTCCCATGGCTGCGACCTTCTCAGCCCGAGCTACACTCAAGAGTACACGATCAATGAAACCCTATGGGGAAAATCAAACTCCGACATGGTACAAGTTGCAAGATCACCCAGCTAGCCTATGATGGGCTGTCACTAGATAGGCTTAACTGTCAACTTTCCCATGGCTGCGTCATTCTCAGCCCGAGCTATACTCAAGAGTACACGATCAATGAAGCGCTAAGGGGAAAGTAGAAATCCTGCTTCATACAAGTTGCCGAGTAAGCGGTCAATGAAACCCTATGGTGAAAATCAAACTCCGTCATGATACAAGTTGCAAGATCACCCAGCTAGCCTATGATGGGTTGTCACTAGATAGGCTTAACTGTCAACTTTCCCATGGCAGCGACGTTCTCAGCCCGTGCTACACTCACGAGTAAGCGATCAATGAAACCCTATGGGGAAAATCAAACTCCGACATGGTACAAGTTGCAAGATCACCCAGCTAGCCTATGATGGGCTGTCACTAGATAGGCTTAACTGTCAACTTTCCCATGGCTGCGACCTTCTCAGCCCGAGCTACACTCAAGAGTACACGATCAATGAAACCCTATGGGGAAAATCAAACTCCGACATGGTACAAGTTGCAAGATCACCCAGCTAGCCTATGATGGGTTGTCACTAGATTGGCTTAACTGTCAACTTTCCCATGGCTGCGTCATTCTCAGCCCGAGCTACACTCAAGAGTACACAATCAATGAAGCGCTAAGGGGAAAGTAGAAATCCTGCTTTATACAAGTTGCCGAGTAAGCGATCAATGAAACCCTATGGTGAAAATCAAACTCCGGCATGATACAAGTTGCAAGATCACCCAGCTAGCCTATGATGGGTTGTCACTAGATAGGCTTAACTGTCAACTTTCCCATGGCAGCGACGTTCTCAGCCCGTGCTACACTCACGAGTAAGCGATCAATGAAACCCTATGGGGAAAATCAAACTCCGACATGGTACAAGTTGCAAGATCACCCAGCTAGCCTATGATGGGCTGTCACTAGATAGGCTTAACTGTCAACTTTCCCATGGCTGCGACCTTCTCAGCCCGAGCTACACTCAAGAGTACACGATCAATGAAACCCTATGGGGAAAATCAAACTCCGACATGGTACAAGTTGCAAGATCACCCAGCTAGCCTATGATGGGTTGTCACTAGATAGGCTTAACTGTCAACCTTCCCATGGCTGCGTCATTCTCAGCCCGAGCTACACTCAAGAGTACACGATCAATGAAGCGCTAAGGGGAAAGTAGAAATCCTGCTTCATACAAGTTGCCGAGTAAGCGATCAATGAAACCCTATGGTGAAAATCAAACTCCGGCATGATACAAGTTGCAAGATCACCCAGCTAGCCTATGATGGGTTGTCACTAGATAGGCTTAACTGTCAACTTTCCCATGGCAGCGACCTTCTCAGCCCGTGCTACACTCACGAGTAAGCGATCAATGAAACCCTATGGGGAAAATCAAACTCCGACATGGTACAAGTTGCAAGATCACCCAGCTAGCCTATGATGGGCTGTCACTAGATAGGCTTAACTGTCAACTTTCCCATGGCTGCGACCTTCTCAGCCCGAGCTACACTCAAGAGTACACGATCAATGAAACCCTATGGGGAAAATCAAACTCCGACATGGTACAAGTTGCAAGATCACCCAGCTAGCCTATGATGGGCTGTCACTAGATAGGCTTAACTGTCAACTTTCCCATGGCTGCGTCATTCTCAGCCCGAGCTATACTCAAGAGTACACGATCAATGAAGCGCTAAGGGGAAAGTAGAAATCCTGCTTCATACAAGTTGCCGAGTAAGCGGTCAATGAAACCCTATGGTGAAAATCAAACTCCGGCATGATACAAGTTGCAAGATCACCCAGCTAGCCTATGATGGGTTGTCACTAGATAGGCTTAACTGTCAACTTTCCCATGGCAGCGACGTTCTCAGCCCGTGCTACACTCACGAGTAAGCGATCAATGAAACCCTATGGGGAAAATCAAACTCCGACATGGTACAAGTTGCAAGATCACCCAGCTAGCCTATGATGGGCTGTCACTAGATAGGCTTAACTGTCAACTTTCCCATGGCTGCGACCTTCTCAGCCCGAGCTACACTCAAGAGTACACGATTAATGAAACCCTATGGGGAAAATCAAACTCCGACATGGTACAAGTTGCAAGATCACCCAGCTAGCCTATGATGGGTTGTCACTAGATAGGCTTAACTGTCAACTTTCCCATGGCTGCGTCATTCTCAGCCCGAGCTACACTCAAGAGTACACAATCAATGAAGCGCTAAGGGGAAAGTAGAAATCCTGCTTCATACAAGTTGCCGAGTAAGCGATCAATGAAACCCTATGGTGAAAATCAAACTCCGGCATGATACAAGTTGCAAGATCACCCAGCTAGCCTATTATGGGTTGTCACTAGATAGGCTTAACTGTCAACTTTCCCATGGCAGCGACCTTCTCAGCCCGTGCTACACTCACGAGTAAGCGATCAATGAAACCCTATGGGGAAAATCAAACTCCGACATGGTACAAGTTGCAAGATCACCCAGCTAGCCTATGATGGGCTGTCACTAGATAGGCTTAACTGTCAACTTTCCCATGGCTGCGACCTTCTCAGCCCGAGCTACACTCAAGAGTACACGATCAATGAAGCGCTAAGGGGAAAGTAGAAATCCTGCTTCATACAAGTTGCCGAGTAAGCGATCAATGAAACCCTATGGTGAAAATCAAACTCCGGCATGATACAAGTTGCAAGATCACCCAGCTAGCCTATGATGGGTTGTCACTAAATAGGCTTAACTGTCAACTTTCCCATGGCAGCGACCTTCTCAGCCCGTGCTACACTCACGAGTAAGCGATCAATGAAACCCTATGGGGAAAATCAAACTCCGACATGGTACAAGTTGCAAGATCACCCAGCTAGCCTATGATGGGCTGTCACTAGATAGGCTTAACTGTCAACTTTCCCATGGCTGCGACCTTCTCAGCCCGAGCTACACTCAAGAGTACACGATCAATAAAACCCTATGGGGAAAATCAAACTCCGACATGGTACAAGTTGCAAGATCACCCAGCTAGCCTATGATGGGCTGTCACTAGATAGGCTTAACTGTCAACTTTCCCATGGCTGCGTCATTCTCAGCCCGAGCTATACTCAAGAGTACACAATCAATGAAGCGCTAAGGGGAAAGTAGAAATCCTGCTTCATACAAGTTGCTGAGTAAGCGGTCAATGAAACCCTATGGTGAAAATCAAACTCCGGCATGATACAAGTTGCAAGATCACCCAGCTAGCCTACGATGGGTTGTCACTAGATAGGCTTAACTGTCAACTTTCCCATGGCAGCGACGTTCTCAGCCCGTGCTACACTCACGAGTAAGCGATCAATGAAACCCTATGGGGAAAATCAAACTCCGACATGGTACAAGTTGCAAGATCACCCAGCTAGCCTATGATGGGCTGTCACTAGATAGGCTTAACTGTCAACTTTCCCATGGCTGCGACCTTCTCAGCCCGAGCTACACTCAAGAGTACACGATCAATGAAACCCTATGGGGAAAATCAAACTCCGACATGGTACAAGTTGCAAGATCACCCAGCTAGCCTATGATGGGTTGTCACTAGATTGGCTTAACTGTCAACTTTCCCATGGCTGCGTCATTCTCAGCCCGAGCTACACTCAAGAGTACACAATCAATGAAGCGCTAAGGGGAAAGTAGAAATCCTGCTTTATACAAGTTGACGAGTAAGCGATCAATGAAACCCTATGGTGAAAATCAAACTCCGGCATGATACAAGTTGCAAGATCACCCAGCTAGCCTATGATGGGTTGTCACTAGATAGGCTTAACTGTCAACTTTCCCATGGCAGCGACGTTCTCAGCCCGTGCTACACTCACGAGTAAGCGATCAATGAAACCCTATGGGGAAAATCAAACTCCGACATGGTACAAGTTGCAAGATCACCCAGCTAGCCTATGATGGGCTGTCACTAGATAGGCTTAACTGTCAACTTTCCCATGGCTGCGACCTTCTCAGCCCGAGCTACACTCAAGAGTACACGATCAATGAAACCCTATGGGGAAAATCAAACTCCGACATGGTACAAGTTGCAAGATCACCCAGCTAGCCTATGATGGGCTGTCACTAGATAGGCTTAACTGTCAACTTTCCCATGGCTGCGTCATTCTCAGCCCGAGCTATACTCAAGAGTACACGATCAATGAAGCGCTAAGGGGAAAGTAGAAATCCTGCTTCATACAAGTTGCCGAGTAAGCGGTCAATGAAACCCTATGGTGAAAATCAAACTCCGTCATGATACAAGTTGCAAGATCACCCAGCTAGCCTATGATGGGTTGTCACTAGATAGGCTTAACTGTCAACTTTCCCATGGCAGCGACGTTCTCAGCCCGTGCTACACTCACGAGTAAGCGATCAATGAAACCCTATGGGGAAAATCAAACTCCGACATGGTACAAGTTGCAAGATCACCCAGCTAGCCTATGATGGGCTGTCACTAGATAGGCTTAACTGTCAACTTTCCCATGGCTGCGACCTTCTCAGCCCGAGCTACACTCAAGAGTACACGATCAATGAAACCCTATGGGGAAAATCAAACTCCGACATGGTACAAGTTGCAAGATCACCCAGCTAGCCTATGATGGGTTGTCACTAGATAGGCTTAACTGTCAACCTTCCCATGGCTGCGTCATTCTCAGCCCGAGCTACACTCAAGAGTACACAATCAATGAAGCGCTAAGGGGAAAGTAGAAATCCTGCTTCATACAAGTTGCCGAGTAAGCGATCAATGAAACCCTATGGTGAAAATCAAACTCCGGCATGATACAAGTTGCAAGATCACCCAGCTAGCCTATGATGGGTTGTCACTAGATAGGCTTAACTGTCAACTTTCCCATGGCAGCGACCTTCTCAGCCCGTGCTACACTCACGAGTAAGCGATCAATGAAACCCTATGGGGAAAATCAAACTCCGACATGGTACAAGTTGCAAGATCACCCAGCTAGCCTATGATGGGCTGTCACTAGATAGGCTTAACTGTCAACTTTCCCATGGCTGCGACCTTCTCAGCCCGAGCTACACTCAAGAGTACACGATCAATGAAACCCTATGGGGAAAATGAAACTCCGACATGGTACAAGTTGCAAGATCACCCAGCTAGCCTATGATGGGCTGTCACTAGATAGGCTTAACTGTCAACTTTCCCATGGCTGCGTCATTCTCAGCCCGAGCTATACTCAAGAGTACACGATCAATGAAGCGCTAAGGGGAAAGTAGAAATCCTGCTTCATACAAGTTGCCGAGTAAGCGGTCAATGAAACCCTATGGTGAAAATCAAACTCCGGCATGATACAAGTTGCAAGATCACCCAGCTAGCCTATGATGGGTTGTCACTAGATAGGCTTAACTGTCAACTTTCCCATGGCTGCGACCTTCTCAGCCCGAGCTACACTCAAGAGTACACGATCAATGAAACCCTATGGGGAAAATCAAACTCCGACATGGTACAAGTTGCAAGATCACCCAGCTAGCCTATGATGGGTTGTCACTAGATAGGCTTAACTGTCAACTTTCCCATGGCAGCGACGTTCTCAGCCCGTGCTACACTCACGAGTAAGCGATCAATGAAACCCTATGGGGAAAATCAAACTCCGACATGGTACAAGTTGCAAGATCACCCAGCTAGCCTATGATGGGCTGTCACTAGATAGGCTTAACTGTCAACTTTCCCATGGCAGCGACCTTCTCAGCCCGTGCTACACTCACGAGTAAGCGATCAATGAAACCCTATGGGGAAAATCAAACTCCGACATGGTACAAGTTGCAAGATCACCCAGCTAGCCTATGATGGGCTGTCACTAGATAGGCTTAACTGTCAACTTTCCCATGGCTGCGACCTTCTCAGCCCGAGCTACACTCAAGAGTACACGATCAATGAAGCGCTAAGGGGAAAGTAGAAATCCTGCTTCATACAAGTTGCCGAGTAAGCGGTCAATGAAACCCTATGGTGAAAATCAAACTCCGGCATGATACAAGTTGCAAGATCACCCAGCTAGCCTATGATGGGTTGTCACTAGATAGGCTTAACTGTCAACTTTCCCATGGCAGCGACGTTCTCAGCCCGTGCTACACTAACGAGTAAGCGATCAATGAAACCCTATGGGGAAAATCAAACTCCGACATGGTACAAGTTGCAAGATCACCCAGCTAGCCTATGATGGGCTGTCACTAGATAGGCTTAACTGTCAACTTTCCCATGGCTGCGACCTTCTCAGCCCGAGCTACACTCAAGAGTACACGATCAATGAAACCCTATGGGGAAAATCAAACTCCGACATGGTACAAGTTGCAAGATCACCCAGCTAGCCTATGATGGGTTGTCACTAGATAGGCTTAACTGTCAACTTTCCCATGGCTGCGTCATTCTCAGCCCGAGCTACACTCAAGAGTACACAATCAATGAAGCGCTAAGGGGAAAGTAGAAATCCTGCTTCATACAAGTTGCCGAGTAAGCGATCAATGAAACCCTATGGTGAAAATCAAACTCCGGCATGATACAAGTTGCAAGATCACCCAGCTAGCCTATTATGGGTTGTCACTAGATAGGCTTAACTGTCAACTTTCCCATGGCAGCGACCTTCTCAGCCCGTGCTACACTCACGAGTAAGCGATCAATGAAACCCTATGGGGAAAATCAAACTCCGACATGGTACAAGTTGCAAGATCACCCAGCTAGCCTATGATGGGCTGTCACTAGATAGGCTTAACTGTCAACTTTCCCATGGCTGCGACCTTCTCAGCCCGAGCTACACTCAAGAGTACACGATCAATGAAGCGCTAAGGGGAAAGTAGAAATCCTGCTTCATACAAGTTGCCGAGTAAGCGATCAATGAAACCCTATGGTGAAAATCAAACTCCGGCATGATACAAGTTGCAAGATCACCCAGCTAGCCTATGATGGGTTGTCACTAGATAGGCTTAACTGTCAACTTTCCCATGGCAGCGACCTTCTCAGCCCGTGCTACACTCACGAGTAAGCGATCAATGAAACCCTATGGGGAAAATCAAACTCCGACATGGTACAAGTTGCAAGATCACCCAGCTAGCCTATGATGGGCTGTCACTAGATAGGCTTAACTGTCAACTTTCCCATGGCTGCGACCTTCTCAGCCCGAGCTACACTCAAGAGTACACGATCAATGAAACCCTATGGGGAAAATCAAACTCCGACATGGTACAAGTTGCAAGATCACCCAGCTAGCCTATGATGGGCTGTCACTAGATAGGCTTAACTGTCAACTTTCCCATGGCTGCGTCATTCTCAGCCCGAGCTATACTCAAGAGTACACGGTCAATGAAGCGCTAAGGGGAAAGTAGAAATCCTGCTTCATACAAGTTGCTGAGTAAGCGGTCAATGAAACCCTATGGTGAAAATCAAACTCCGGCATGATACAAGTTGCAAGATCACCCAGCTAGCCTACGATGGGTTGTCACTAGATAGGCTTAACTGTCAACTTTCCCATGGCAGCGACGTTCTCAGCCCGTGCTACACTCACGAGTAAGCGATCAATGAAACCCTATGGGGAAAATCAAACTCCGACATGGTACAAGTTGCAAGATCACCCAGCTAGCCTATGATGGGCTGTCACTAGATAGGCTTAACTGTCAACTTTCCCATGGCTGCGACCTTCTCAGCCCGAGCTACACTCAAGAGTACACGATCAATGAAACCCTATGGGGAAAATCAAACTCCGACATGGTACAAGTTGCAAGATCACCCAGCTAGCCTATGATGGGTTGTCACTAGATAGGCTTAACTGTCAACTTTCCCATGGCTGCGTCATTCTCAGCCCGAGCTACACTCAAGAGTACACAATCAATGAAGCGCTAAGGGGAAAGTAGAAATCCTGCTTCATACAAGTTGCCGAGTAAGCGATCAATGAAACCCTATGGTGAAAATCAAACTCCGGCATGATACAAGTTGCAAGATCACCCAGCTAGCCTATGATGGGTTGTCACTAGATAGGCTTAACTGTCAACTTTCCCATGGCAGCGACGTTCTCAGCCCGTGCTACACTCACGAGTAAGCGATCAATGAAACCCTATGGGGAAAATCAAACTCCGACATGGTACAAGTTGCAAGATCACCCAGCTAGCCTATGATGGGCTGTCACTAGATAGGCTTAACTGTCAACTTTCCCATGGCTGCGACCTTCTCAGCCCGAGCTACACTCAAGAGTACACGATCAATGAAACCCTATGGGGAAAATCAAACTCCGACATGGTACAAGTTGCAAGATCACCCAGCTAGCCTATGATGGGCTGTCACTAGATAGGCTTAACTATCAACTTTCCCATGGCTGCGTCATTCTCAGCCCGAGCTATACTCAAGAGTACACGATCAATGAAGCGCTAAGGGGAAAGTAGAAATCCTGCTTCATACAAGTTGCCGAGTAAGCGGTCAATGAAACCCTATGGTGAAAATCAAACTCCGGCATGATACAAGTTGCAAGATCACCCAGCTAGCCTATGATGGGTTGTCACTACATAGGCTTAACTGTCAACTTTCCCATGGCAGCGACCTTCTCAGCCCGTGCTACACTCACGAGTAAGCGATCAATGAAACCCTATGGGGAAAATCAAACTCCGACATGGTACAAGTTGCAAGATCACCCAGCTAGCCTATGATGGGCTGTCACTAGATAGACTTAACTGTCAACTTTCCCATGGCTGCGACCTTCTCAGCCCGAGCTACACTCAAGAGTACACGATCAATGAAACCCTATGGGGAAAATCAAACTCCGACATGGTACAAGTTGCAAGATCACCCAGCTAGCCTATGATGGGTTGTCACTAGATAGGCTTAACTGTCAACCTTCCCATGGCTGCGTCATTCTCAGCCCGAGCTACACTCAAGAGTACACAATCAATGAAGCGCTAAGGGGAAAGTAGAAATCCTGCTTCATACAAGTTGCCGAGTAAGCGATCAATGAAACCCTATGGTGAAAATCAAACTCCGGCATGATACAAGTTGCAAGATCACCCAGCTAGCCTATGATGGGTTGTCACTAGATAGGCTTAACTGTCAACTTTCCCATGGCAGCGACGTTCTCAGCCCGTGCTACACTCACGAGTAAGCGATCAATGAAACCCTATGGGGAAAATCAAACTCCGACATGGTACAAGTTGCAAGATCACCCAGCTAGCCTATGATGGGCTGTCACTAGATAGGCTTAACTGTCAACTTTCCCATGGCTGCGACCTTCTCAGCCCGAGCTACACTCAAGAGTACACGATCAATGAAACCCTATGGGGAAAATCAAACTCCGACATGGTACAAGTTGCAAGATCACCCAGCTAGCCTATGATGGGCTGTCACTAGATAGGCTTAACTATCAACTTTCCCATGGCTGCGTCATTCTCAGCCCGAGCTATACTCAAGAGTACACGATCAATGAAGCGCTAAGGGGAAAGTAGAAATCCTGCTTCATACAAGTTGCCGAGTAAGCGGTCAATGAAACCCTATGGTGAAAATCAAACTCCGGCATGATACAAGTTGCAAGATCACCCAGCTAGCCTATGATGGGTTGTCACTACATAGGCTTAACTGTCAACTTTCCCATGGCAGCGACCTTCTCAGCCCGTGCTACACTCACGAGTAAGCGATCAATGAAACCCTATGGGGAAAATCAAACTCCGACATGGTACAAGTTGCAAGATCACCCAGCTAGCCTATGATGGGCTGTCACTAGATAGACTTAACTGTCAACTTTCCCATGGCTGCGACCTTCTCAGCCCGTGCTACACTCAAGAGTACACGATCAATGAAACCCTATGGGGAAAATCAAACTCCGACATGGTACAAGTTGCAAGATCACCCAGCTAGCCTATGATGGGTTGTCACTAGATAGGCTTAACTGTCAACCTTCCCATGGCTGCGTCATTCTCAGCCCGAGCTACACTCAAGAGTACACAATCAATGAAGCGCTAAGGGGAAAGTAGAAATCCTGCTTCATACAAGTTGCCGAGTAAGCGATCAATGAAACCCTATGGTGAAAATCAAACTCCGGCATGATACAAGTTGCAAGATCACCCAGCTAGCCTATGATGGGTTGTCACTAGATAGGCTTAACTGTCAACTTTCCCATGGCAGCGACCTTCTCAGCCCGTGCTACACTCACGAGTAAGCGATCAATGAAACCCTATGGGGAAAATCAAACTCCGACATGGTACAAGTTGCAAGATCACCCAGCTAGCCTATGATGGGCTGTCACTAGATAGGCTTAACTGTCAACTTTCCCATGGCTGCGACCTTCTCAGCCCGAGCTACACTCAAGAGTACACGATCAATGAAACCCTATGGGGAAAATCAAACTCCGACATGGTACAAGTTGCAAGATCACCCAGCTAGCCTATGATGGGCTGTCACTAGATAGGCTTAACTGTCAACTTTCCCATGGCTGCGTCATTCTCAGCCCGAGCTATACTCAAGAGTACACGATCAATGAAGCGCTAAGGGGAAAGTAGAAATCCTGCTTCATACAAGTTGCCGAGTAAGCGGTCAATGAAACCCTATGGTGAAAATCAAACTCCGTCATGATACAAGTTGCAAGATCACCCAGCTAGCCTATGATGGGTTGTCACTAGATAGGCTTAACTGTCAACTTTCCCATGGCAGCGACGTTCTCAGCCCGTGCTACACTCACGAGTAAGCGATCAATGAAACCCTATGGGGAAAATCAAACTCCGACATGGTACAAGTTGCAAGATCACCCAGCTAGCCTATGATGGGCTGTCACTAGATAGGCTTAACTGTCAACTTTCCCATGGCTGCGACCTTCTCAGCCCGAGCTACACTCAAGAGTACACGATCAATGAAACCCTATGGGGAAAATCAAACTCCGACATGGTACAAGTTGCAAGATCACCCAGCTAGCCTATGATGGGTTGTCACTAGATTGGCTTAACTGTCAACTTTCCCATGGCTGCGTCATTCTCAGCCCGAGCTACACTCAAGAGTACACAATCAATGAAGCGCTAAGGGGAAAGTAGAAATCCTGCTTTATACAAGTTGCCGAGTAAGCGATCAATGAAACCCTATGGTGAAAATCAAACTCCGGCATGATACAAGTTGCAAGATCACCCAGCTAGCCTATGATGGGTTGTCACTAGATAGGCTTAACTGTCAACTTTCCCATGGCAGCGACGTTCTCAGCCCGTGCTACACTCACGAGTAAGCGATCAATGAAACCCTATGGGGAAAATCAAACTCCGACATGGTACAAGTTGCAAGATCACCCAGCTAGCCTATGATGGGCTGTCACTAGATAGGCTTAACTGTCAACTTTCCCATGGCTGCGACCTTCTCAGCCCGAGCTACACTCAAGAGTACACGATCAATGAAACCCTATGGGGAAAATCAAACTCCGACATGGTACAAGTTGCAAGATCACCCAGCTAGCCTATGATGGGTTGTCACTAGATAGGCTTAACTGTCAACCTTCCCATGGCTGCGTCATTCTCAGCCCGAGCTACACTCAAGAGTACACGATCAATGAAGCGCTAAGGGGAAAGTAGAAATCCTGCTTCATACAAGTTGCCGAGTAAGCGATCAATGAAACCCTATGGTGAAAATCAAACTCCGGCATGATACAAGTTGCAAGATCACCCAGCTAGCCTATGATGGGTTGTCACTAGATAGGCTTAACTGTCAACTTTCCCATGGCAGCGACCTTCTCAGCCCGTGCTACACTCACGAGTAAGCGATCAATGAAACCCTATGGGGAAAATCAAACTCCGACATGGTACAAGTTGCAAGATCACCCAGCTAGCCTATGATGGGCTGTCACTAGATAGGCTTAACTGTCAACTTTCCCATGGCTGCGACCTTCTCAGCCCGAGCTACACTCAAGAGTACACGATCAATGAAACCCTATGGGGAAAATCAAACTCCGACATGGTACAAGTTGCAAGATCACCCAGCTAGCCTATGATGGGCTGTCACTAGATAGGCTTAACTGTCAACTTTCCCATGGCTGCGTCATTCTCAGCCCGAGCTATACTCAAGAGTACACGATCAATGAAGCGCTAAGGGGAAAGTAGAAATCCTGCTTCATACAAGTTGCCGAGTAAGCGGTCAATGAAACCCTATGGTGAAAATCAAACTCCGGCATGATACAAGTTGCAAGATCACCCAGCTAGCCTATGATGGGTTGTCACTAGATAGGCTTAACTGTCAACTTTCCCATGGCAGCGACGTTCTCAGCCCGTGCTACACTCACGAGTAAGCGATCAATGAAACCCTATGGGGAAAATCAAACTCCGACATGGTACAAGTTGCAAGATCACCCAGCTAGCCTATGATGGGCTGTCACTAGATAGGCTTAACTGTCAACTTTCCCATGGCTGCGACCTTCTCAGCCCGAGCTACACTCAAGAGTACACGATTAATGAAACCCTATGGGGAAAATCAAACTCCGACATGGTACAAGTTGCAAGATCACCCAGCTAGCCTATGATGGGTTGTCACTAGATAGGCTTAACTGTCAACTTTCCCATGGCTGCGTCATTCTCAGCCCGAGCTACACTCAAGAGTACACAATCAATGAAGCGCTAAGGGGAAAGTAGAAATCCTGCTTCATACAAGTTGCCGAGTAAGCGATCAATGAAACCCTATGGTGAAAATCAAACTCCGGCATGATACAAGTTGCAAGATCACCCAGCTAGCCTATTATGGGTTGTCACTAGATAGGCTTAACTGTCAACTTTCCCATGGCAGCGACCTTCTCAGCCCGTGCTACACATACGAGTAAGCGATCAATGAAACCCTATGGGGAAAATCAAACTCCGACATGGTACAAGTTGCAAGATCACCCAGCTAGCCTATGATGGGCTGTCACTAGATAGGCTTAACTGTCAACTTTCCCATGGCTGCGACCTTCTCAGCCCGAGCTACACTCAAGAGTACACGATCAATGAAGCGCTAAGGGGAAAGTAGAAATCCTGCTTCATACAAGTTGCCGAGTAAGCGATCAATGAAACCCTATGGTGAAAATCAAACTCCGGCATGATACAAGTTGCAAGATCACCCAGCTAGCCTATGATGGGTTGTCACTAAATAGGCTTAACTGTCAACTTTCCCATGGCAGCGACCTTCTCAGCCCGTGCTACACTCACGAGTAAGCGATCAATGAAACCCTATGGGGAAAATCAAACTCCGACATGGTACAAGTTGCAAGATCACCCAGCTAGCCTATGATGGGCTGTCACTAGATAGGCTTAACTGTCAACTTTCCCATGGCTGCGACCTTCTCAGCCCGAGCTACACTCAAGAGTACACGATCAATAAAACCCTATGGGGAAAATCAAACTCCGACATGGTACAAGTTGCAAGATCACCCAGCTAGCCTATGATGGGCTGTCACTAGATAGGCTTAACTGTCAACTTTCCCATGGCTGCGTCATTCTCAGCCCGAGCTATACTCAAGAGTACACGATCAATGAAGCGCTAAGGGGAAAGTAGAAATCCTGCTTCATACAAGTTGCTGAGTAAGCGGTCAATGAAACCCTATGGTGAAAATCAAACTCCGGCATGATACAAGTTGCAAGATCACCCAGCTAGCCTACGATGGGTTGTCACTAGATAGGCTTAACTGTCAACTTTCCCATGGCAGCGACGTTCTCAGCCCGTGCTACACTCACGAGTAAGCGATCAATGAAACCCTATGGGGAAAATCAAACTCCGACATGGTACAAGTTGCAAGATCACCCAGCTAGCCTATGATGGGCTGTCACTAGATAGGCTTAACTGTCAACTTTCCCATGGCTGCGACCTTCTCAGCCCGAGCTACACTCAAGAGTACACGATCAATGAAACCCTATTGGGAAAATCAAACTCCGACATGGTACAAGTTGCAAGATCACCCAGCTAGCCTATGATGGGTTGTCACTAGATTGGCTTAACTGTCAACTTTCCCATGGCTGCGTCATTCTCAGCCCGAGCTACACTCAAGAGTACACAATCAATGAAGCGCTAAGGGGAAAGTAGAAATCCTGCTTTATACAAGTTGACGAGTAAGCGATCAATGAAACCCTATGGTGAAAATCAAACTCCGGCATGATACAAGTTGCAAGATCACCCAGCTAGCCTATGATGGGTTGTCACTAGATAGGCTTAACTGTCAACTTTCCCATGGCAGCGACGTTCTCAGCCCGTGCTACACTCACGAGTAAGCGATCAATGAAACCCTATGGGGAAAATCAAACTCCGACATGGTACAAGTTGCAAGATCACCCAGCTAGCCTATGATGGGCTGTCACTAGATAGGCTTAACTGTCAACTTTCCCATGGCTGCGACCTTCTCAGCCCGAGCTACACTCAAGAGTACACGATCAATGAAACCCTATGGGGAAAATCAAACTCCGACATGGTACAAGTTGCAAGATCACCCAGCTAGCCTATGATGGGCTGTCACTAGATAGGCTTAACTATCAACTTTCCCATGGCTGCGTCATTCTCAGCCCGAGCTATACTCAAGAGTACACGATCAATGAAGCGCTAAGGGGAAAGTAGAAATCCTGCTTCATACAAGTTGCCGAGTAAGCGGTCAATGAAACCCTATGGTGAAAATCAAACTCCGGCATGATACAAGTTGCAAGATCACCCAGCTAGCCTATGATGGGTTGTCACTACATAGGCTTAACTGTCAACTTTCCCATGGCAGCGACCTTCTCAGCCCGTGCTACACTCACGAGTAAGCGATCAATGAAACCCTATGGGGAAAATCAAACTCCGACATGGTACAAGTTGCAAGATCACCCAGCTAGCCTATGATGGGCTGTCACTAGATAGACTTAACTGTCAACTTTCCCATGGCTGCGACCTTCTCAGCCCGAGCTACACTCAAGAGTACACGATCAATGAAACCCTATGGGGAAAATCAAACTCCGACATGGTACAAGTTGCAAGATCACCCAGCTAGCCTATGATGGGTTGTCACTAGATAGGCTTAACTGTCAACCTTCCCATGGCTGCGTCATTCTCAGCCCGAGCTACACTCAAGAGTACACAATCAATGAAGCGCTAAGGGGAAAGTAGAAATCCTGCTTCATACAAGTTGCCGAGTAAGCGATCAATGAAACCCTATGGTGAAAATCAAACTCCGGCATGATACAAGTTGCAAGATCACCCAGCTAGCCTATGATGGGTTGTCACTAGATAGGCTTAACTGTCAACTTTCCCATGGCAGCGACCTTCTCAGCCCGTGCTACACTCACGAGTAAGCGATCAATGAAACCCTATGGGGAAAATCAAACTCCGACATGGTACAAGTTGCAAGATCACCCAGCTAGCCTATGATGGGCTGTCACTAGATAGGCTTAACTGTCAACTTTCCCATGGCTGCGACCTTCTCAGCCCGAGCTACACTCAAGAGTACACGATCAATGAAACCCTATGGGGAAAATCAAACTCCGACATGGTACAAGTTGCAAGATCACCCAGCTAGCCTATGATGGGCTGTCACTAGATAGGCTTAACTGTCAACTTTCCCATGGCTGCGTCATTCTCAGCCCGAGCTATACTCAAGAGTACACGATCAATGAAGCGCTAAGGGGAAAGTAGAAATCCTGCTTCATACAAGTTGCCGAGTAAGCGGTCAATGAAACCCTATGGTGAAAATCAAACTCCGGCATGATACAAGTTGCAAGATCACCCAGCTAGCCTATGATGGGTTGTCACTAGATAGGCTTAACTGTCAACTTTCCCATGGCAGCGACGTTCTCAGCCCGTGCTACACTCACGAGTAAGCGATCAATGAAACCCTATGGGGAAAATCAAACTCCGACATGGTACAAGTTGCAAGATCACCCAGCTAGCCTATGATGGGCTGTCACTAGATAGGCTTAACTGTCAACTTTCCCATGGCTGCGACCTTCTCAGCCCGAGCTACACTCAAGAGTACACGATCAATGAAACCCTATGGGGAAAATCAAACTCCGACATGGTACAAGTTGCAAGATCACCCAGCTAGCCTATGATGGGTTGTCACTAGATTGGCTTAACTGTCAACTTTCCCATGGCTGCGTCATTCTCAGCCCGAGCTACACTCAAGAGTACACAATCAATGAAGCGCTAAGGGGAAAGTAGAAATCCTGCTTTATACAAGTTGCCGAGTAAGCGATCAATGAAACCCTATGGTGAAAATCAAACTCCGGCATGATACAAGTTGCAAGATCACCCAGCTAGCCTATGATGGGTTGTCACTAGATAGGCTTAACTGTCAACTTTCCCATGGCAGCGACGTTCTCAGCCCGTGCTACACTCACGAGTAAGCGATCAATGAAACCCTATGGGGAAAATCAAACTCCGACATGGTACAAGTTGCAAGATCACCCAGCTAGCCTATGATGGGCTGTCACTAGATAGGCTTAACTGTCAACTTTCCCATGGCTGCGACCTTCTCAGCCCGAGCTACACTCAAGAGTACACGATCAATGAAACCCTATGGGGAAAATCAAACTCCGACATGGTACAAGTTGCAAGATCACCCAGCTAGCCTATGATGGGTTGTCACTAGATAGGCTTAACTGTCAACCTTCCCATGGCTGCGTCATTCTCAGCCCGAGCTACACTCAAGAGTACACGATCAATGAAGCGCTAAGGGGAAAGTAGAAATCCTGCTTCATACAAGTTGCCGAGTAAGCGATCAATGAAACCCTATGGTGAAAATCAAACTCCGGCATGATACAAGTTGCAAGATCACCCAGCTAGCCTATGATGGGTTGTCACTAGATAGGCTTAACTGTCAACTTTCCCATGGCAGCGACCTTCTCAGCCCGTGCTACACTCACGAGTAAGCGATCAATGAAACCCTATGGGGAAAATCAAACTCCGAAATGGTACAAGTTGCAAGATCACCCAGCTAGCCTATGATGGGCTGTCACTAGATAGGCTTAACTGTCAACTTTCCCATGGCTGCGACCTTCTCAGCCCGAGCTACACTCAAGAGTACACGATCAATGAAACCCTATGGGGAAAATCAAACTCCGACATGGTACAAGTTGCAAGATCACCCAGCTAGCCTATGATGGGCTGTCACTAGATAGGCTTAACTGTCAACTTTCCCATGGCTGCGTCATTCTCAGCCCGAGCTATACTCAAGAGTACACGATCAATGAAGCGCTAAGGGGAAAGTAGAAATCCTGCTTCATACAAGTTGCCGAGTAAGCGGTCAATGAAACCCTATGGTGAAAATCAAACTCCGGCATGATACAAGTTGCAAGATCACCCAGCTAGCCTATGATGGGTTGTCACTAGATAGGCTTAACTGTCAACTTTCCCATGGCAGCGACGTTCTCAGCCCGTGCTACACTCACGAGTAAGCGATCAATGAAACCCTATGGGGAAAATCAAACTCCGACATGGTACAAGTTGCAAGATCACCCAGCTAGCCTATGATGGGCTGTCACTAGATAGGCTTAACTGTCAACTTTCCCATGGCTGCGACCTTCTCAGCCCGAGCTACACTCAAGAGTACACGATTAATGAAACCCTATGGGGAAAATCAAACTCCGACATGGTACAAGTTGCAAGATCACCCAGCTAGCCTACGATGGGTTGTCACTAGATAGGCTTAACTGTCAACTTTCCCATGGCTGCGTCATTCTCAGCCCGAGCTACACTCAAGAGTACACAATCAATGAAGCGCTAAGGGGAAAGTAGAAATCCTGCTTCATACAAGTTGCCGAGTAAGCGATCAATGAAACCCTATGGTGAAAATCAAACTCCGGCATGATACAAGTTGCAAGATCACCCAGCTAGCCTATTATGGGTTGTCACTAGATAGGCTTAACTGTCAACTTTCCCATGGCAGCGACCTTCTCAGCCCGTGCTACACTCACGAGTAAGCGATCAATGAAACCCTATGGGGAAAATCAAACTCCGACATGGTACAAGTTGCAAGATCACCCAGCTAGCCTATGATGGGCTGTCACTAGATAGGCTTAACTGTCAACTTTCCCATGGCTGCGACCTTCTCAGCCCGAGCTACACTCAAGAGTACACGATCAATGAAGCGCTAAGGGGAAAGTAGAAATCCTGCTTCATACAAGTTGCCGAGTAAGCGATCAATGAAACCCTATGGTGAAAATCAAACTCCGGCATGATACAAGTTGCAAGATCACCCAGCTAGCCTATGATGGGTTGTCACTAAATAGGCTTAACTGTCAACTTTCCCATGGCAGCGACCTTCTCAGCCCGTGCTACACTCACGAGTAAGCGATCAATGAAACCCTATGGGGAAAATCAAACTCCGACATGGTACAAGTTGCAAGATCACCCAGCTAGCCTATGATGGGCTGTCACTAGATAGGCTTAACTGTCAACTTTCCCATGGCTGCGACCTTCTCAGCCCGAGCTACACTCAAGAGTACACGATCAATAAAACCCTATGGGGAAAATCAAACTCCGACATGGTACAAGTTGCAAGATCACCCAGCTAGCCTATGATGGGCTGTCACTAGATAGGCTTAACTGTCAACTTTCCCATGGCTGCGTCATTCTCAGCCCGAGCTATACTCAAGAGTACACGATCAATGAAGCGCTAAGGGGAAAGTAGAAATCCTGCTTCATACAAGTTGCTGAGTAAGCGGTCAATGAAACCCTATGGTGAAAATCAAACTCCGGCATGATACAAGTTGCAAGATCACCCAGCTAGCCTACGATGGGTTGTCACTAGATAGGCTTAACTGTCAACTTTCCCATGGCAGCGACGTTCTCAGCCCGTGCTACACTCACGAGTAAGCGATCAATGAAACCCTATGGGGAAAATCAAACTCCGACATGGTACAAGTTGCAAGATCACCCAGCTAGCCTATGATGGGCTGTCACTAGATAGGCTTAACTGTCAACTTTCCCATGGCTGCGACCTTCTCAGCCCGAGCTACACTCAAGAGTACACGATCAATGAAACCCTATGGGGAAAATCAAACTCCGACATGGTACAAGTTGCAAGATCACCCAGCTAGCCTATGATGGGTTGTCACTAGATTGGCTTAACTGTCAACTTTCCCATGGCTGCGTCATTCTCAGCCCGAGCTACACTCAAGAGTACACAATCAATGAAGCGCTAAGGGGAAAGTAGAAATCCTGCTTTATACAAGTTGACGAGTAAGCGATCAATGAAACCCTATGGTGAAAATCAAACTCCGGCATGATACAAGTTGCAAGATCACCCAGCTAGCCTATGATGGGTTGTCACTAGATAGGCTTAACTGTCAACTTTCCCATGGCAGCGACGTTCTCAGCCCGTGCTACACTCACGAGTAAGCGATCAATGAAACCCTATGGGGAAAATCAAACTCCGACATGGTACAAGTTGCAAGATCACCCAGCTAGCCTATGATGGGCTGTCACTAGATAGGCTTAACTGTCAACTTTCCCATGGCTGCGACCTTCTCAGCCCGAGCTACACTCAAGAGTACACGATCAATGAAACCCTATGGGGAAAATCAAACTCCGACATGGTACAAGTTGCAAGATCACCCAGCTAGCCTATGATGGGCTGTCACTAGATAGGCTTAACTATCAACTTTCCCATGGCTGCGTCATTCTCAGCCCGAGCTATACTCAAGAGTACACGATCAATGAAGCGCTAAGGGGAAAGTAGAAATCCTGCTTCATACAAGTTGCCGAGTAAGCGGTCAATGAAACCCTATGGTGAAAATCAAACTCCGGCATGATACAAGTTGCAAGATCACCCAGCTAGCCTATGATGGGTTGTCACTACATAGGCTTAACTGTCAACTTTCCCATGGCAGCGACCTTCTCAGCCCGTGCTACACTCACGAGTAAGCGATCAATGAAACCCTATGGGGAAAATCAAACTCCGACATGGTACAAGTTGCAAGATCACCCAGCTAGCCTATGATGGGCTGTCACTAGATAGACTTAACTGTCAACTTTCCCATGGCTGCGACCTTCTCAGCCCGAGCTACACTCAAGAGTACACGATCAATGAAACCCTATGGGGAAAATCAAACTCCGACATGGTACAAGTTGCAAGATCACCCAGCTAGCCTATGATGGGTTGTCACTAGATAGGCTTAACTGTCAACCTTCCCATGGCTGCGTCATTCTCAGCCCGAGCTACACTCAAGAGTACACAATCAATGAAGCGCTAAGGGGAAAGTAGAAATCCTGCTTCATACAAGTTGCCGAGTAAGCGATCAATGAAACCCTATGGTGAAAATCAAACTCCGGCATGATACAAGTTGCAAGATCACCCAGCTAGCCTATGATGGGTTGTCACTAGATAGGCTTAACTGTCAACTTTCCCATGGCAGCGACCTTCTCAGCCCGTGCTACACTCACGAGTAAGCGATCAATGAAACCCTATGGGGAAAATCAAACTCCGACATGGTACAAGTTGCAAGATCACCCAGCTAGCCTATGATGGGCTGTCACTAGATAGGCTTAACTGTCAACTTTCCCATGGCTGCGACCTTCTCAGCCCGAGCTACACTCAAGAGTACACGATCAATGAAACCCTATGGGGAAAATCAAACTCCGACATGGTACAAGTTGCAAGATCACCCAGCTAGCCTATGATGGGCTGTCACTAGATAGGCTTAACTGTCAACTTTCCCATGGCTGCGTCATTCTCAGCCCGAGCTATACTCAAGAGTACACGATCAATGAAGCGCTAAGGGGAAAGTAGAAATCCTGCTTCATACAAGTTGCCGAGTAAGCGGTCAATGAAACCCTATGGTGAAAATCAAACTCCGTCATGATACAAGTTGCAAGATCACCCAGCTAGCCTATGATGGGTTGTCACTAGATAGGCTTAACTGTCAACTTTCCCATGGCAGCGACGTTCTCAGCCCGTGCTACACTCACGAGTAAGCGATCAATGAAACCCTATGGGGAAAATCAAACTCCGACATGGTACAAGTTGCAAGATCACCCAGCTAGCCTATGATGGGCTGTCACTAGATAGGCTTAACTGTCAACTTTCCCATGGCTGCGACCTTCTCAGCCCGAGCTACACTCAAGAGTACACGATCAATGAAACCCTATGGGGAAAATCAAACTCCGACATGGTACAAGTTGCAAGATCACCCAGCTAGCCTATGATGGGTTGTCACTAGATAGGCTTAACTGTCAACCTTCCCATGGCTGCGTCATTCTCAGCCCGAGCTACACTCAAGAGTACACAATCAATGAAGCGCTAAGGGGAAAGTAGAAATCCTGCTTCATACAAGTTGCCGAGTAAGCGATCAATGAAACCCTATGGTGAAAATCAAACTCCGGCATGATACAAGTTGCAAGATCACCCAGCTAGCCTATGATGGGTTGTCACTAGATAGGCTTAACTGTCAACTTTCCCATGGCAGCGACCTTCTCAGCCCGTGCTACACTCACGAGTAAGCGATCAATGAAACCCTATGGGGAAAATCAAACTCCGACATGGTACAAGTTGCAAGATCACCCAGCTAGCCTATGATGGGCTGTCACTAGATAGGCTTAACTGTCAACTTTCCCATGGCTGCGACCTTCTCAGCCCGAGCTACACTCAAGAGTACACGATCAATGAAACCCTATGGGGAAAATGAAACTCCGACATGGTACAAGTTGCAAGATCACCCAGCTAGCCTATGATGGGCTGTCACTAGATAGGCTTAACTGTCAACTTTCCCATGGCTGCGTCATTCTCAGCCCGAGCTATACTCAAGAGTACACGATCAATGAAGCGCTAAGGGGAAAGTAGAAATCCTGCTTCATACAAGTTGCCGAGTAAGCGGTCAATGAAACCCTATGGTGAAAATCAAACTCCGGCATGATACAAGTTGCAAGATCACCCAGCTAGCCTATGATGGGTTGTCACTAGATAGGCTTAACTGTCAACTTTCCCATGGCTGCGACCTTCTCAGCCCGAGCTACACTCAAGAGTACACGATCAATGAAACCCTATGGGGAAAATCAAACTCCGACATGGTACAAGTTGCAAGATCACCCAGCTAGCCTATGATGGGTTGTCACTAGATAGGCTTAACTGTCAACTTTCCCATGGCAGCGACGTTCTCAGCCCGTGCTACACTCACGAGTAAGCGATCAATGAAACCCTATGGGGAAAATCAAACTCCGACATGGTACAAGTTGCAAGATCACCCAGCTAGCCTATGATGGGCTGTCACTAGATAGGCTTAACTGTCAACTTTCCCATGGCAGCGACCTTCTCAGCCCGTGCTACACTCACGAGTAAGCGATCAATGAAACCCTATGGGGAAAATCAAACTCCGACATGGTACAAGTTGCAAGATCACCCAGCTAGCCTATGATGGGCTGTCACTAGATAGGCTTAACTGTCAACTTTCCCATGGCTGCGACCTTCTCAGCCCGAGCTACACTCAAGAGTACACGATCAATGAAGCGCTAAGGGGAAAGTAGAAATCCTGCTTCATACAAGTTGCCGAGTAAGCGGTCAATGAAACCCTATGGTGAAAATCAAACTCCGGCATGATACAAGTTGCAAGATCACCCAGCTAGCCTATGATGGGTTGTCACTAGATAGGCTTAACTGTCAACTTTCCCATGGCAGCGACGTTCTCAGCCCGTGCTACACTAACGAGTAAGCGATCAATGAAACCCTATGGGGAAAATCAAACTCCGACATGGTACAAGTTGCAAGATCACCCAGCTAGCCTATGATGGGCTGTCACTAGATAGGCTTAACTGTCAACTTTCCCATGGCTGCGACCTTCTCAGCCCGAGCTACACTCAAGAGTACACGATCAATGAAACCCTATGGGGAAAATCAAACTCCGACATGGTACAAGTTGCAAGATCACCCAGCTAGCCTATGATGGGTTGTCACTAGATAGGCTTAACTGTCAACTTTCCCATGGCTGCGTCATTCTCAGCCCGAGCTACACTCAAGAGTACACAATCAATGAAGCGCTAAGGGGAAAGTAGAAATCCTGCTTCATACAAGTTGCCTAATAAGCGATCAATGAAACCCTATGGTGAAAATCAAACTCCGGCATGATACAAGTTGCAAGATCACCCAGCTAGCCTATTATGGGTTGTCACTAGATAGGCTTAACTGTCAACTTTCCCATGGCAGCGACCTTCTCAGCCCGTGCTACACTCACGAGTAAGCGATCAATGAAACCCTATGGGGAAAATCAAACTCCGACATGGTACAAGTTGCAAGATCACCCAGCTAGCCTATGATGGGCTGTCACTAGATAGGCTTAACTGTCAACTTTCCCATGGCTGCGACCTTCTCAGCCCGAGCTACACTCAAGAGTACACGATCAATGAAGCGCTAAGGGGAAAGTAGAAATCCTGCTTCATACAAGTTGCCGAGTAAGCGATCAATGAAACCCTATGGTGAAAATCAAACTCCGGCATGATACAAGTTGCAAGATCACCCAGCTAGCCTATGATGGGTTGTCACTAGATAGGCTTAACTGTCAACTTTCCCATGGCAGCGACCTTCTCAGCCCGTGCTACACTCACGAGTAAGCGATCAATGAAACCCTATGGGGAAAATCAAACTCCGACATGGTACAAGTTGCAAGATCACCCAGCTAGCCTATGATGGGCTGTCACTAGATAGGCTTAACTGTCAACTTTCCCATGGCTGCGACCTTCTCAGCCCGAGCTACACTCAAGAGTACACGATCAATGAAACCCTATGGGGAAAATCAAACTCCGACATGGTACAAGTTGCAAGATCACCCAGCTAGCCTATGATGGGCTGTCACTAGATAGGCTTAACTGTCAACTTTCCCATGGCTGCGTCATTCTCAGCCCGAGCTATACTCAAGAGTACACGATCAATGAAGCGCTAAGGGGAAAGTAGAAATCCTGCTTCATACAAGTTGCCGAGTAAGCGGTCAATGAAACCCTATGGTGAAAATCAAACTCCGGCATGATACAAGTTGCAAGATCACCCAGCTAGCCTACGATGGGTTGTCACTAGATAGGCTTAACTGTCAACTTTCCCATGGCAGCGACGTTCTCAGCCCGTGCTACACTCACGAGTAAGCGATCAATGAAACCCTATGGGGAAAATCAAACTCCGACATGGTACAAGTTGCAAGATCACCCAGCTAGCCTATGATGGGCTGTCACTAGATAGGCTTAACTGTCAACTTTCCCATGGCTGCGACCTTCTCAGCCCGAGCTACACTCAAGAGTACACGATTAATGAAACCCTATGGGGAAAATCAAACTCCGACATGGTACAAGTTGCAAGATCACCCAGCTAGCCTATGATGGGTTGTCACTAGATAGGCTTAACTGTCAACTTTCCCATGGCTGCGTCATTCTCAGCCCGAGCTACACTCAAGAGTACACAATCAATGAAGCGCTAAGGGGAAAGTAGAAATCCTGCTTCATACAAGTTGCCGAGTAAGCGATCAATGAAACCCTATGGTGAAAATCAAACTCCGGCATGATACAAGTTGCAAGATCACCCAGCTAGCCTATTATGGGTTGTCACTAGATAGGCTTAACTGTCAACTTTCCCATGGCAGCGACCTTCTCAGCCCGTGCTACACTCACGAGTAAGCGATCAATGAAACCCTATGGGGAAAACCAAACTCCGACATGGTACAAGTTGCAAGATCACCCAGCTAGCCTATGATGGGCTGTCACTAGATAGGCTTAACTGTCAACTTTCCCATGGCTGCGACCTTCTCAGCCCGAGCTACACTCAAGAGTACACGATCAATGAAGCGCTAAGGGGAAAGTAGAAATCCTGCTTCATACAAGTTGCCGAGTAAGCGATCAATGAAACCCTATGGTGAAAATCAAACTCCGGCATGATACAAGTTGCAAGATCACCCAGCTAGCCTATGATGGGTTGTCACTAAATAGGCTTAACTGTCAACTTTCCCATGGCAGCGACCTTCTCAGCCCGTGCTACACTCACGAGTAAGCGATCAATGAAACCCTATGGGGAAAATCAAACTCCGACATGGTACAAGTTGCAAGATCACCCAGCTAGCCTATGATGGGCTGTCACTAGATAGGCTTAACTGTCAACTTTCCCATGGCTGCGACCTTCTCAGCCCGAGCTACACTCAAGAGTACACGATCAATAAAACCCTATGGGGAAAATCAAACTCCGACATGGTACAAGTTGCAAGATCACCCAGCTAGCCTATGATGGGCTGTCACTAGATAGGCTTAACTGTCAACTTTCCCATGGCTGCGTCATTCTCAGCCCGAGCTATACTCAAGAGTACACGATCAATGAAGCGCTAAGGGGAAAGTAGAAATCCTGCTTCATACAAGTTGCTGAGTAAGCGGTCAATGAAACCCTATGGTGAAAATCAAACTCCGGCATGATACAAGTTGCAAGATCACCCAGCTAGCCTACGATGGGTTGTCACTAGATAGGCTTAACTGTCAACTTTCCCATGGCAGCGACGTTCTCAGCCCGTGCTACACTCACGAGTAAGCGATCAATGAAACCCTATGGGGAAAATCAAACTCCGACATGGTACAAGTTGCAAGATCACCCAGCTAGCCTATGATGGGCTGTCACTAGATAGGCTTAACTGTCAACTTTCCCATGGCTGCGACCTTCTCAGCCCGAGCTACACTCAAGAGTACACGATCAATGAAACCCTATGGGGAAAATCAAACTCCGACATGGTACAAGTTGCAAGATCACCCAGCTAGCCTATGATGGGTTGTCACTAGATTGGCTTAACTGTCAACTTTCCCATGGCTGCGTCATTCTCAGCCCGAGCTACACTCAAGAGTACACAATCAATGAAGCGCTAAGGGGAAAGTAGAAATCCTGCTTTATACAAGTTGACGAGTAAGCGATCAATGAAACCCTATGGTGAAAATCAAACTCCGGCATGATACAAGTTGCAAGATCACCCAGCTAGCCTATGATGGGTTGTCACTAGATAGGCTTAACTGTCAACTTTCCCATGGCAGCGACGTTCTCAGCCCGTGCTACACTCACGAGTAAGCGATCAATGAAACCCTATGGGGAAAATCAAACTCCGACATGGTACAAGTTGCAAGATCACCCAGCTAGCCTATGATGGGCTGTCACTAGATAGGCTTAACTGTCAACTTTCCCATGGCTGCGACCTTCTCAGCCCGAGCTACACTCAAGAGTACACGATCAATGAAACCCTATGGGGAAAATCAAACTCCGACATGGTACAAGTTGCAAGATCACCCAGCTAGCCTATGATGGGCTGTCACTAGATAGGCTTAACTATCAACTTTCCCATGGCTGCGTCATTCTCAGCCCGAGCTATACTCAAGAGTACACGATCAATGAAGCGCTAAGGGGAAAGTAGAAATCCTGCTTCATACAAGTTGCCGAGTAAGCGGTCAATGAAACCCTATGGTGAAAATCAAACTCCGGCATGATACAAGTTGCAAGATCACCCAGCTAGCCTATGATGGGTTGTCACTACATAGGCTTAACTGTCAACTTTCCCATGGCAGCGACCTTCTCAGCCCGTGCTACACTCACGAGTAAGCGATCAATGAAACCCTATGGGGAAAATCAAACTCCGACATGGTACAAGTTGCAAGATCACCCAGCTAGCCTATGATGGGCTGTCACTAGATAGACTTAACTGTCAACTTTCCCATGGCTGCGACCTTCTCAGCCCGAGCTACACTCAAGAGTACACGATCAATGAAACCCTATGGGGAAAATCAAACTCCGACATGGTACAAGTTGCAAGATCACCCAGCTAGCCTATGATGGGTTGTCACTAGATAGGCTTAACTGTCAACCTTCCCATGGCTGCGTCATTCTCAGCCCGAGCTACACTCAAGAGTACACAATCGATGAAGCGCTAAGGGGAAAGTAGAAATCCTGCTTCATACAAGTTGCCGAGTAAGCGATCAATGAAACCCTATGGTGAAAATCAAACTCCGGCATGATACAAGTTGCAAGATCACCCAGCTAGCCTATGATGGGTTGTCACTAGATAGGCTTAACTGTCAACTTTCCCATGGCAGCGACCTTCTCAGCCCGTGCTACACTCACGAGTAAGCGATCAATGAAACCCTATGGGGAAAATCAAACTCCGACATGGTACAAGTTGCAAGATCACCCAGCTAGCCTATGATGGGCTGTCACTAGATAGGCTTAACTGTCAACTTTCCCATGGCTGCGACCTTCTCAGCCCGAGCTACACTCAAGAGTACACGATCAATGAAACCCTATGGGGAAAATCAAACTCCGACATGGTACAAGTTGCAAGATCACCCAGCTAGCCTATGATGGGCTGTCACTAGATAGGCTTAACTGTCAACTTTCCCATGGCTGCGTCATTCTCAGCCCGAGCTATACTCAAGAGTACACGATCAATGAAGCGCTAAGGGGAAAGTAGAAATCCTGCTTCATACAAGTTGCCGAGTAAGCGGTCAATGAAACCCTATGGTGAAAATCAAACTCCGTCATGATACAAGTTGCAAGATCACCCAGCTAGCCTATGATGGGTTGTCACTAGATAGGCTTAACTGTCAACTTTCCCATGGCAGCGACGTTCTCAGCCCGTGCTACACTCACGAGTAAGCGATCAATGAAACCCTATGGGGAAAATCAAACTCCGACATGGTACAAGTTGCAAGATCACCCAGCTAGCCTATGATGGGCTGTCACTAGATAGGCTTAACTGTCAACTTTCCCATGGCTGCGACCTTCTCAGCCCGAGCTACACTCAAGAGTACACGATCAATGAAACCCTATGGGGAAAATCAAACTCCGACATGGTACAAGTTGCAAGATCACCCAGCTAGCCTATGATGGGTTGTCACTAGATAGGCTTAACTGTCAACCTTCCCATGGCTGCGTCATTCTCAGCCCGAGCTACACTCAAGAGTACACAATCAATGAAGCGCTAAGGGGAAAGTAGAAATCCTGCTTCATACAAGTTGCCGAGTAAGCGATCAATGAAACCCTATGGTGAAAATCAAACTCCGGCATGATACAAGTTGCAAGATCACCCAGCTAGCCTATGATGGGTTGTCACTAGATAGGCTTAACTGTCAACTTTCCCATGGCAGCGACCTTCTCAGCCCGTGCTACACTCACGAGTAAGCGATCAATGAAACCCTATGGGGAAAATCAAACTCCGACATGGTACAAGTTGCAAGATCACCCAGCTAGCCTATGATGGGCTGTCACTAGATAGGCTTAACTGTCAACTTTCCCATGGCTGCGACCTTCTCAGCCCGAGCTACACTCAAGAGTACACGATCAATGAAACCCTATGGGGAAAATGAAACTCCGACATGGTACAAGTTGCAAGATCACCCAGCTAGCCTATGATGGGCTGTCAGTAGATAGGCTTAACTGTCAACTTTCCAATGGCTGCGTCATTCTCAGCCCGAGCTATACTCAAGAGTACACGATCAATGAAGCGCTAAGGGGAAAGTAGAAATCCTGCTTCATACAAGTTGCCGAGTAAGCGGTCAATGAAACCCTATGGTGAAAATCAACTCCGGCATGATACAAGTTGCAAGATCACCCAGCTAGCCTATGATGGTTGTCACTAGATAGGCTTAACTGTCAACTTTCCCATGGCTGCGACCTTCTCAGCCCGAGCTACACTCAAGAGTACACGATCAATGAAACCCTATGGGGAAAATCAAACTCCGACATGGTACAAGTTGCAAGATCACCCAGCTAGCCTATGATGGGTTGTCACTAGATGAGGCTTAACTGTCAACTTTCCCATGGCAGCGACGTCTCAGCCCGTGCTACACTCACGAGTAAGCGATCAATGAAACCCTATGGGGAAAATCAAACTCCGACATGGTACAAGTTGCAAGATCACCCAGCTAGCCTATGATGGGCTGTCACTAGATAGGCTTAACTGTCAACTTTCCCATGGCAGCGACCTTCTCAGCCCGTGCTACACTCACGAGTAAGCGATCAATGAAACCCTATGGGGAAAATCAAACTCCGACATGGTACAAGTTGCAAGATCACCCAGCTAGCCTATGATGGGCTGTCACTAGATAGGCTTAACTGTCAACTTTCCCATGGCTGCGACCTTCTCAGCCCGAGCTACACTCAAGAGTACACGATCAATGAAGCGCTAAGGGGAAAGTAGAAATCCTGCTTCATACAAGTTGCCGAGTAAGCGGTCAATGAAACCCTATGGTGAAAATCAAACTCCGGCATGATACAAGTTGCAAGATCACCCAGCTAGCCTATGATGGGTTGTCACTAGATAGGCTTAACTGTCAACTTTCCCATGGCAGCGACGTTCTCAGCCCGTGCTACACTAACGAGTAAGCGATCAATGAAACCCTATGGGGAAAATCAAACTCCGACATGGTACAAGTTGCAAGATCACCCAGCTAGCCTATGATGGGCTGTCACTAGATAGGCTTAACTGTCAACTTTCCCATGGCTGCGACCTTCTCAGCCCGAGCTACACTCAAGAGTACACGATCAATGAAACCCTATGGGGAAAATCAAACTCCGACATGGTACAAGTTGCAAGATCACCCAGCTAGCCTATGATGGGTTGTCACTAGATAGGCTTAACTGTCAACTTTGCCATGGCTGCGTCATTCTCAGCCCGAGCTACACTCAAGAGTACACAATCAATGAAGCGCTAAGGGGAAAGTAGAAATCCTGCTTCATACAAGTTGCCGAGTAAGCGATCAATGAAACCCTATGGTGAAAATCAAACTCCGGCATGATACAAGTTGCAAGATCACCCAGCTAGCCTATTATGGGTTTGTCACTAGATAGGCTTAACTGGTCAACTTTCCCATGGCAGCGACCTTCTCAGCCCGTGCTACACTCACGAGTAAGCGATCAATGAAACCCTATGGGGTAAATCAATCCGACATGGTACAAGTTGCAAGATCACCCAGCTAGCCTATGATGGGTTGTCACTAGATAGGCTTAACTGTCAACTTTCCATGGCTGCGTCATTCTCAGCCCGAGTCTACACTCAAGAGTACACAATCAATGAAGCGCTAAGGGGAAAGTAGAAATCCTGCTTCATACAAGTTGCCGAGTAAGCGATCAATGAAACCCTATGGTGAAAATCAAACTCCGGCATGATACAAGTTGCAAGATCACCCAGCTAGCCTATTATGGGTTGTCACTAGATAGGCTTAACTGTCAACTTTCCCATGGCAGCGACCTCTCAGCCCGTGCTACACTCACGAGTAAGCGATCATGAAACCCTATGGGGAAAATCAAACTCGACATGGTACAAGTTGCAAGATCACCCAGCTAGCCTATGATGGGCTGTCACTAGATAGGCTTAACTGTCAACTTTCCCATGGCTGCGACCTTCTCAGCCCGAGCTACACTCAAGAGTACACGATCAATGAAGCGCTAAGGGGAAAGTAGAAATCCTGCTTCATACAAGTTGCCGAGTAAGCGATCAATGAAACCCTATGGTGAAAATCAAACTCCGGCATGATACAAGTTGCAAGATCACCAGCTAGCCTATGATGGGTTGTCACTAGATAGGCTTAACTGTCAACTTTCCCATGGCAGCGACCTTCTCAGCCCGTGCTACACTCACGAGTAAGCGATCAATGAAACCCTATGGGGAAAATCAAACTCCGACATGGTACAAGTTGCAAGATCACCAGCTAGCCTATGATGGGGCTGTCACTAGATAGGCTTAACTGTCAACTTTCCATGGCTGCGACCTTCTCAGCCCGAGCTACACTCAAGAGTACACGATCAATGAAACTCTATGGGGAAAATCAAACTCCGACATGGTACAAGTTGCAAGATCACCCAGCTAGCTATGATGGGCTGTCACTAGATAGGCTTAACTGTCAACTTTCCCATGGCTGCGTCATTCTCAGCCCGAGCTATACTCAAGAGTACACGGTCAATGAAGCGCTAAGGGGAAAGTAGAAATCCTGCTTCATACAAGTTGCTGAGTAACAAGTTGCTGAGTAAGCGGTCAATGAAACCCTATGGTGAAAATCAAACTCCGGCATGATACAAGTTGCAAGATCACCCAGCTAGCCTACGATGGGTTGTCACTAGATAGGCTTAACTGTCAACTTTCCCATGGCAGCGACGTTCTCAGCCCGTGCTACACTCACGAGTAAGCGATCAATGAAACCCTATGGGGAAAATCAAACTCCGACATGGTACAAGTTGCAAGATCACCCAGCTAGCCTATGATGGGCTGTCACTAGATAGGCTTAACTGTCAACTTTCCCATGGCTGCGACCTTCTCAGCCCGAGCTACACTCAAGAGTACACGATCAATGAAACCCTATGGGGAAAATCAAACTCCGACATGGTACAAGTTGCAAGATCACCCAGCTAGCCTATGATGGGTTGTCACTAGATAGGCTTAACTGTCAACTTTCCCATGGCTGCGTCATTCTCAGCCCGAGCTACACTCAAGAGTACACAATCAATGAAGCGCTAAGGGGAAAGTAGAAATCCTGCTTCATACAAGTTGCCGAGTAAGCGATCAATGAAACCCTATGGTGAAAATCAAACTCCGGCATGATACAAGTTGCAAGATCACCCAGCTAGCCTATTATGGGTTGTCACTAGATAGGCTTAACTGTCAACTTTCCCATGCAGCGACCTTCTCAGCCCGTGCTACACTCACGAGTAAGCGATCAATGAAACCCTATGGGGAAAATCAAACTCCGACATGGTACAAGTTGCAAGATCACCCAGCTAGCCTATGATGGGCTGTCACTAGATAGGCTTAACTGTCAACTTTCCCATGGCTGCGACCTTCTCAGCCCGAGCTACACTCAAGAGTACACGATCAATGAAGCGCTAAGGGGAAAGTAGAAATCCTGCTTCATACAAGTTGCCGAGTAAGCGATCAATGAAACCCTATGGTGAAAATCAAACTCCGGCATGATACAAGTTGCAAGATCACCCAGCTAGCCTATGATGGGTTGTCACTAGATAGGCTTAACTGTCAACTTTCCCATGGCAGCGACCTTCTCAGCCCGTGCTACACTCACGAGTAAGCGATCAATGAAACCCTATGGGGAAAATCAAACTCCGACATGGTACAAGTTGCAAGATCACCCAACTAGCCTATGATGGGCTGTCACTAGATAGGCTTAACTGTCAACTTTCCCATGGCTGCGACCTTCTCAGCCCGAGCTACACTCAAGAGTACACGATCAATGAAACCCTATGGGGAAAATCAAACTCCGACATGGTACAAGTTGCAAGATCACCCAGCTAGCCTATGATGGGCTGTCACTAGATAGGCTTAACTGTCAACTTTCCCATGGCTGCGTCATTCTCAGCCCGAGCTATACTCAAGAGTACACGGTCAATGAAGCGCTAAGGGGAAAGTAGAAATCCTGCTTCATACAAGTTGCTGAGTAAGCGGTCAATGAAACCCTATGGTGAAAATCAAACTCCGGCATGATACAAGTTGCAAGATCACCCAGCTAGCCTACGATGGGTTGTCACTAGATAGGCTTAACTGTCAACTTTCCCATGGCAGCGACGTTCTCAGCCCGTGCTACACTCACGAGTAAGCGATCAATGAAACCCTATGGGGAAAATCAAACTCCGACATGGTACAAGTTGCAAGATCACCCAGCTAGCCTATGATGGGCTGTCACTAGATAGGCTTAACTGTCAACTTTCCCATGGCTGCGACCTTCTCAGCCCGAGCTACACTCAAGAGTACACGATCAATGAAGCGCTAAGGGGAAAGTAGAAATCCTGCTTCATACAAGTTGCCGAGTAAGAGATCAATGAAACCCTATGGTGAAAATCAAACTCCGGCATGATACAAGTTGCAAGATCACCCAGCTAGCCTATGATGGGTTGTCACTAAATAGGCTTAACTGTCAACTTTCCCATGGCAGCGACCTTCTCAGCCCGTGCTACACTCACGAGTAAGCGATCAATGAAACCCTATGGGGAAAATCAAACTCCGACATGGTACAAGTTGCAAGATCACCCAGCTAGCCTATGATGGGCTGTCACTAGATAGGCTTAACTGTCAACTTTCCCATGGCTGCGACCTTCTCAGCCCGAGCTACACTCAAGAGTACACGATCAATAAAACCCTATGGGGAAAATCAAACTCCGACATGGTACAAGTTGCAAGATCACCCAGCTAGCCTATGATGGGCTGTCACTAGATAGGCTTAACTGTCAACTTTCCCATGGCTGCGTCATTCTCAGCCCGAGCTATACTCAAGAGTACACGATCAATGAAGCGCTAAGGGGAAAGTAGAAATCCTGCTTCATACAAGTTGCTGAGTAAGCGGTCAATGAAACCCTATGGTGAAAATCAAACTCCGGCATGATACAAGTTGCAAGATCACCCAGCTAGCCTACGATGGGTTGTCACTAGATAGGCTTAACTGTCAACTTTCCCATGGCAGCGACGTTCTCAGCCCGTGCTACACTCACGAGTAAGCGATCAATGAAACCCTATGGGGAAAATCAAACTCCGACATGGTACAAGTTGCAAGATCACCCAGCTAGCCTATGATGGGCTGTCACTAGATAGGCTTAACTGTCAACTTTCCCATGGCTGCGACCTTCTCAGCCCGAGCTACACTCAAGAGTACACGATCAATGAAACCCTATGGGGAAAATCAAACTCCGACATGGTACAAGTTGCAAGATCACCCAGCTAGCCTATGATGGGTTGTCACTAGATTGGCTTAACTGTCAACTTTCCCATGGCTGCGTCATTCTCAGCCCGAGCTACACTCAAGAGTACACAATCAATGAAGCGCTAAGGGGAAAGTAGAAATCCTGCTTTATACAAGTTGACGAGTAAGCGATCAATGAAACCCTATGGTGAAAATCAAACTCCGGCATGATACAAGTTGCAAGATCACCCAGCTAGCCTATGATGGGTTGTCACTAGATAGGCTTAACTGTCAACTTTCCCATGGCAGCGACGTTCTCAGCCCGTGCTACACTCACGAGTAAGCGATCAATGAAAACCCTATGGGGAAAATCAAACTCCGACATGGTACAAGTTGCAAGATCACCCAGCTAGCCTATGATGGGCTGTCACTAGATAGGCTTAACTGTCAACTTTCCCATGGCTGCGACCTTCTCAGCCCGAGCTACACTCAAGAGTACACGATCAATGAAACCCTATGGGGAAAATCAAACTCCGACATGGTGTACAAGATGCAAGATCACCCAGCTAGCCTATGATGGGCTGTCACTAGATAGGCTTAACTATCAACTTTCCCATGGCTGCGTCATTCTCAGCCCGAGCTATACTCAAGAGTACACGATCAATGAAGCGCTAAGGGGAAAGTAGAAATCCTGCTTCATACAAGTTGCCGAGTAAGCGGTCAATGAAACCCTATGGTGAAAATCAAACTCCGGCATGATACAAGTTGCAAGATCACCCAGCTAGCCTATGATGGGTTGTCACTACATAGGCTTAACTGTCAACTTTCCCATGGCAGCGACCTTCTCAGCCCGTGCTACACTCACGAGTAAGCGATCAATGAAACCCTATGGGGAAAATCAAACTCCGACATGGTACAAGTTGCAAGATCACCCAGCTAGCCTATGATGGGCTGTCACTAGATAGACTTAACTGTCAACTTTCCCATGGCTGCGACCTTCTCAGCCCGAGCTACACTCAAGAGTACACGATCAATGAAACCCTATGGGGAAAATCAAACTCGGACATGGTACAAGTTGCAAGATCACCCAGCTAGCCTATGATGGGTTGTCACTAGATAGGCTTAACTGTCAACCTTCCCATGGCTGCGTCATTCTCAGCCCGAGCTACACTCAAGAGTACACAATCAATGAAGCGCTAAGGGGAAAGTAGAAATCCTGCTTCATACAAGTTGCCGAGTAAGCGATCAATGAAACCCTATGGTGAAAATCAAACTCCGGCATGATACAAGTTGCAAGATCACCCAGCTAGCCTATGATGGGTTGTCACTAGATAGGCTTAACTGTCAACTTTCCCATGGCAGCGACCTTCTCAGCCCGTGCTACACTCACGAGTAAGCGATCAATGAAACCCTATGGGGAAAATCAAACTCCGACATGGTACAAGTTGCAAGATCACCCAGCTAGCCTATGATGGGCTGTCACTAGATAGGCTTAACTGTCAACTTTCCCATGGCTGCGACCTTCTCAGCCCGAGCTACACTCAAGAGTACACGATCAATGAAACCCTATGGGGAAAATCAAACTCCGACATGGTACAAGTTGCAAGATCACCCAGCTAGCCTATGATGGGCTGTCACTAGATAGGCTTAACTATCAACTTTCCCATGGCTGCGTCATTCTCAGCCCGAGCTATACTCAAGAGTACACGATCAATGAAGCGCTAAGGGGAAAGTAGAAATCCTGCTTCATACAAGTTGCCGAGTAAGCGGTCAATGAAACCCTATGGTGAAAATCAAACTCCGGCATGATACAAGTTGCAAGATCACCCAGCTAGCCTATGATGGGTTGTCACTACATAGGCTTAACTGTCAACTTTCCCATGGCAGCGACCTTCTCAGCCCGTGCTACACTCACGAGTAAGCGATCAATGAAACCCTATGGGGAAAATCAAACTCCGACATGGTACAAGTTGCAAGATCACCCAGCTAGCCTATGATGGGCTGTCACTAGATAGACTTAACTGTCAACTTTCCCATGGCTGCGACCTTCTCAGCCCGAGCTACACTCAAGAGTACACGATCAATGAAACCCTATGGGGAAAATCAAACTCCGACATGGTACAAGTTGCAAGATCACCCAGCTAGCCTATGATGGGTTGTCACTAGATAGGCTTAACTGTCAACCTTCCCATGGCTGCGTCATTCTCAGCCCGAGCTACACTCAAGAGTACACAATCAATGAAGCGCTAAGGGGGAAAGTAGAAATCCTGCTTCATACAAGTTGCCGAGTAAGCGATCAATGAAACCCTATGGTGAAAATCAAACTCCGGCATGATACAAGTTGCAAGATCACCCAGCTAGCCTATGATGGGTTGTCACTAGATAGGCTTAACTGTCAACTTTCCCATGGCAGCGACCTTCTCAGCCCGTGCTACACTCACGAGTAAGCGATCAATGAAACCCTATGGGGAAAATCAAACTCCGACATGGTACAAGTTGCAAGATCACCCAGCTAGCCTATGATGGGCTGTCACTAGATAGGCTTAACTGTCAACTTTCCCATGGCTGCGACCTTCTCAGCCCGAGCTACACTCAAGAGTACACGATCAATGAAACCCTATGGGGAAAATCAAACTCCGACATGGTACAAGTTGCAAGATCACCCAGCTAGCCTATGATGGGCTGTCACTAGATAGGCTTAACTGTCAACTTTCCCATGGCTGCGTCATTCTCAGCCCGAGCTATACTCAAGAGTACACGATCAATGAAGCGCTAAGGGGAAAGTAGAAATCCTGCTTCATACAAGTTGCCGAGTAAGCGGTCAATGAAACCCTATGGTGAAAATCAAACTCCGTCATGATTGCAAGATCACCCAGCTAGCCTATGATGGGTTGTCACTAGATAGGCTTAACTGTCAACTTTCCCATGGCAGCGACGTTCTCAGCCCGTGCTACACTCACGAGTAAGCGATCAATGAAACCCTATGGGGAAAATCAAACTCCGACATGGTACAAGTTGCAAGATCACCCAGCTAGCCTATGATGGGCTGTCACTAGATAGGCTTAACTGTCAACTTTCCCATGGCTGCGACCTTCTCAGCCCGAGCTACACTCAAGAGTACACGATCAATGAAACCCTATGGGGAAAATCAAACTCCGACATGGTACAAGTTGCAAGATCACCCAGCTAGCCTATGATGGGTTGTCACTAGATAGGCTTAACTGTCAACCTTCCCATGGCTGCGTCATTCTCAGCCCGAGCTACACTCAAGAGTACACAATCAATGAAGCGCTAAGGGGAAAGTAGAAATCCTGCTTCATACAAGTTGCCGAGTAAGCGATCAATGAAACCCTATGGTGAAAATCAAACTCCGGCATGATACAAGTTGCAAGATCACCCAGCTAGCCTATGATGGGTTGTCACTAGATAGGCTTAACTGTCAACTTTCCCATGGCAGCGACCTTCTCAGCCCGTGCTACACTCACGAGTAAGCGATCAATGAACCCTATGGGAAAATCAAACTCCGACATGGTACAAGTTGCAAGATCACCCAGCTAGCCTATGATGGGCTGTCACTAGATAGGCTTAACTGTCAACTTTCCCATGGCTGCGACCTTCTCAGCCCGAGCTACACTCAAGAGTACACGATCAATGAAACCCTATGGGGAAAATGAAACTCCGACATGGTACAAGTTGCAAGATCACCCAGCTAGCCTATGATGGGCTGTCACTAGATAGGCTTAAATAACTGTCAACTTTCCCATGGCTGCGTCATTCTCAGCCCGAGCTATACTCAAGAGTACACGATCAATGAAGCGCTAAGGGGAAAGTAGAAATCCTGCTTCATACAAGTTGCCGAGTAAGCGGTCAATGAAACCCTATGGTGAAAATCAAACTCCGGCATGATACAAGTTGCAAGATCACCCAGCTAGCCTATGATGGGTTGTCACTAGATAGGCTTAACTGTCAACTTTCCCATGGCTGCGACCTTCTCAGCCCGAGCTACACTCAAGAGTACACGATCAATGAAACCCTATGGGGAAAATCAAACTCCGACATGGTACAAGTTGCAAGATCACCCAGCTAGCCTATGATGGGTTGTCACTAGATAGGCTTAACTGTCAACTTTCCCATGGCAGCGACGTTCTCAGCCCGTGCTACACTCACGAGTAAGCGATCAATGAAACCCTATGGGGAAAATCAAACTCCGACATGGTACAAGTTGCAAGATCACCCAGCTAGCCTATGATGGGCTGTCACTAGATAGGCTTAACTGTCAACTTTCCCATGGCTGCGACCTTCTCAGCCCGAGCTACACTCAAGAGTACACGATCAATGAAGCGCTAAGGGGAAAGTAGAAATCCTGCTTCATACAAGTTGCCGAGTAAGCGGTCAATGAAACCCTATGGTGAAAATCAAACTCCGGCATGATACAAGTTGCAAGATCACCCAGCTAGCCTATGATGGGTTGTCACTAGATAGGCTTAACTGTCAACTTTCCCATGGCAGCGACGTTCTCAGCCCGTGCTACACTAACGAGTAAGCGATCAATGAAACCCTATGGGGAAAATCAAACTCCGACATGGTACAAGTTGCAAGATCACCCAGCTAGCCTATGATGGGCTGTCACTAGATAGGCTTAACTGTCAACTTTCCCATGGCTGCGACCTTCTCAGCCCGAGCTACACTCAAGAGTACACGATCAATGAAACCCTATGGGGAAAATCAAACTCCGACATGGTACAAGTTGCAAGATCACCCAGCTAGCCTATGATGGGTTGTCACTAGATAGGCTTAACTGTCAACTTTCCCATGGCTGCGTCATTCTCAGCCCGAGCTACACTCAAGAGTACACAATCAATGAAGCGCTAAGGGGAAAGTAGAAATCCTGCTTCATACAAGTTGCCGAGTAAGCGATCAATGAAACCCTATGGTGAAAATCAAACTCCGGCATGATACAAGTTGCAAGATCACCCAGCTAGCCTATTATGGGTTGTCACTAGATAGGCTTAACTGTCAACTTTCCCATGGCAGCGACCTTCTCAGCCCGTGCTACACTCACGAGTAAGCGATCAATGAAACCCTATGGGGAAAATCAAACTCCGACATGGTACAAGTTGCAAGATCACCCAGCTAGCCTATGATGGGCTGTCACTAGATAGGCTTAACTGTCAACTTTCCCATGGCTGCGACCTTCTCAGCCCGAGCTACACTCAAGAGTACACGATCAATGAAGCGCTAAGGGGAAAGTAGAAATCCTGCTTCATACAAGTTGCCGAGTAAGCGATCAATGAAACCCTATGGTGAAAATCAAACTCCGGCATGATACAAGTTGCAAGATCACCCAGCTAGCCTATGATGGGTTGTCACTAGATAGGCTTAACTGTCAACTTTCCCATGGCAGCGACCTTCTCAGCCCGTGCTACACTCACGAGTAAGCGATCAATGAAACCCTATGGGGAAAATCAAACTCCGACATGGTACAAGTTGCAAGATCACCCAGCTAGCCTATGATGGGCTGTCACTAGATAGGCTTAACTGTCAACTTTCCCATGGCTGCGACCTTCTCAGCCCGAGCTACACTCAAGAGTACACGATCAATGAAACCCTATGGGGAAAATCAAACTCCGACATGGTACAAGTTGCAAGATCACCCAGCTAGCCTATGATGGGCTGTCACTAGATAGGCTTAACTGTCAACTTTCCCATGGCTGCGTCATTCTCAGCCCGAGCTATACTCAAGAGTACACGGTCAATGAAGCGCTAAGGGGAAAGTAGAAATCCTGCTTCATACAAGTTGCTGAGTAAGCGGTCAATGAAACCCTATGGTGAAAATCAAACTCCGGCATGATATAAGTTGCAAGATCACCCAGCTAGCCTACGATGGGTTGTCACTAGATAGGCTTAACTGTCAACTTTCCCATGGCAGCGACGTTCTCAGCCCGTGCTACACTCACGAGTAAGCGATCAATGAAACCCTATGGGGAAAATCAAACTCCGACATGGTACAAGTTGCAAGATCACCCAGCTAGCCTATGATGGGCTGTCACTAGATAGGCTTAACTGTCAACTTTCCCATGGCTGCGACCTTCTCAGCCCGAGCTACACTCAAGAGTACACGATCAATGAAACCCTATGGGGAAAATCAAACTCCGACATGGTACAAGTTGCAAGATCACCCAGCTAGCCTATGATGGGTTGTCACTAGATAGGCTTAACTGTCAACTTTCCCATGGCTGCGTCATTCTCAGCCCGAGCTACACTCAAGAGTACACAATCAATGAAGCGCTAAGGGGAAAGTAGAAATCCTGCTTCATACAAGTTGCCGAGTAAGCGATCAATGAAACCCTATGGTGAAAATCAAACTCCGGCATGATACAAGTTGCAAGATCACCCAGCTAGCCTATTATGGGTTGTCACTAGATAGGCTTAACTGTCAACTTTCCCATGGCAGCGACCTTCTCAGCCCGTGCTACACTCACGAGTAAGCGATCAATGAAACCCTATGGGGAAAATCAAACTCCGACATGGTACAAGTTGCAAGATCACCCAGCTAGCCTATGATGGGCTGTCACTAGATAGGCTTAACTGTCAACTTTCCCATGGCTGCGACCTTCTCAGCCCGAGCTACACTCAAGAGTACACGATCAATGAAGCGCTAAGGGGAAAGTAGAAATCCTGCTTCATACAAGTTGCCGAGTAAGCGATCAATGAAACCCTATGGTGAAAATCAAACTCCGGCATGATACAAGTTGCAAGATCACCCAGCTAGCCTATGATGGGTTGTCACTAGATAGGCTTAACTGTCAACTTTCCCATGGCAGCGACCTTCTCAGCCCGTGCTACACTCACGAGTAAGCGATCAATGAAACCCTATGGGGAAAATCAAACTCCGACATGGTACAAGTTGCAAGATCACCCAACTAGCCTATGATGGGCTGTCACTAGATAGGCTTAACTGTCAACTTTCCCATGGCTGCGACCTTCTCAGCCCGAGCTACACTCAAGAGTACACGATCAATGAAACCCTATGGGGAAAATCAAACTCCGACATGGTACAAGTTGCAAGATCACCCAGCTAGCCTATGATGGGCTGTCACTAGATAGGCTTAACTGTCAACTTTCCCATGGCTGCGTCATTCTCAGCCCGAGCTATACTCAAGAGTACACGGTCAATGAAGCGCTAAGGGGAAAGTAGAAATCCTGCTTCATACAAGTTGCTGAGTAAGCGGTCAATGAAACCCTATGGTGAAAATCAAACTCCGGCATGATACAAGTTGCAAGATCACCCAGCTAGCCTACGATGGGTTGTCACTAGATAGGCTTAACTGTCAACTTTCCCATGGCAGCGACGTTCTCAGCCCGTGCTACACTCACGAGTAAGCTATCAATGAAACCCTATGGGGAAAATCAAACTCCGACATGGTACAAGTTGCAAGATCACCCAGCTAGCCTATGATGGGCTGTCACTAGATAGGCTTAACTGTCAACTTTCCCATGGCTGCGACCTTCTCAGCCCGAGCTACACTCAAGAGTACACGATCAATGAAGCGCTAAGGGGAAAGTAGAAATCCTGCTTCATACAAGTTGCCGAGTAAGCGATCAATGAAACTCTATGGTGAAAATCAAACTCCGGCATGATACAAGTTGCAAGATCACCCAGCTAGCCTATGATGGGTTGTCACTAAATAGGCTTAACTGTCAACTTTCCCATGGCAGCGACCTTCTCAGCCCGTGCTACACTCACGAGTAAGCGATCAATGAAACCCTATGGGGAAAATCAAACTCCGACATGGTACAAGTTGCAAGATCACCCAGCTAGCCTATGATGGGCTGTCACTAGATAGGCTTAACTGTCAACTTTCCCATGGCTGCGACCTTCTCAGCCCGAGCTACACTCAAGAGTACACGATCAATAAAACCCTATGGGGAAAATCAAACTCCGACATGGTACAAGTTGCAAGATCACCCAGCTAGCCTATGATGGGCTGTCACTAGATAGGCTTAACTGTCAACTTTCCCATGGCTGCGTCATTCTCAGCCCGAGCTATACTCAAGAGTACACGATCAATGAAGCGCTAAGGGGAAAGTAGAAATCCTGCTTCATACAAGTTGCTGAGTAAGCGGTCAATGAAACCCTATGGTGAAAATCAAACTCCGGCATGATACAAGTTGCAAGATCACCCAGCTAGCCTACGATGGGTTGTCACTAGATAGGCTTAACTGTCAACTTTCCCATGGCAGCGACGTTCTCAGCCCGTGCTACACTCACGAGTAAGCGATCAATGAAACCCTATGGGGAAAATCAAACTCCGACATGGTACAAGTTGCAAGATCACCCAGCTAGCCTATGATGGGCTGTCACTAGATAGGCTTAACTGTCAACTTTCCCATGGCTGCGACCTTCTCAGCCCGAGCTACACTCAAGAGTACACGATCAATGAAACCCTATGGGGAAAATCAAACTCCGACATGGTACAAGTTGCAAGATCACCCAGCTAGCCTATGATGGGTTGTCACTAGATTGGCTTAACTGTCAACTTTCCCATGGCTGCGTCATTCTCAGCCCGAGCTACACTCAAGAGTACACAATCAATGAAGCGCTAAGGGGAAAGTAGAAATCCTGCTTTATACAAGTTGACGAGTAAGCGATCAATGAAACCCTATGGTGAAAATCAAACTCCGGCATGATACAAGTTGCAAGATCACCCAGCTAGCCTATGATGGGTTGTCACTAGATAGGCTTAACTGTCAACTTTCCCATGGCAGCGACGTTCTCAGCCCGTGCTACACTCACGAGTAAGCGATCAATGAAACCCTATGGGGAAAATCAAACTCCGACATGGTACAAGTTGCAAGATCACCCAGCTAGCCTATGATGGGCTGTCACTAGATAGGCTTAACTGTCAACTTTCCCATGGCTGCGACCTTCTCAGCCCGAGCTACACTCAAGAGTACACGATCAATGAAACCCTATGGGGAAAATCAAACTCCGACATGGTACAAGTTGCAAGATCACCCAGCTAGCCTATGATGGGCTGTCACTAGATAGGCTTAACTATCAACTTTCCCATGGCTGCGTCATTCTCAGCCCGAGCTATACTCAAGAGTACACGATCAATGAAGCGCTAAGGGGAAAGTAGAAATCCTGCTTCATACAAGTTGCCGAGTAAGCGGTCAATGAAACCCTATGGTGAAAATCAAACTCCGGCATGATACAAGTTGCAAGATCACCCAGCTAGCCTATGATGGGTTGTCACTACATAGGCTTAACTGTCAACTTTCCCATGGCAGCGACCTTCTCAGCCCGTGCTACACTCACGAGTAAGCGATCAATGAAACCCTATGGGGAAAATCAAACTCCGACATGGTACAAGTTGCAAGATCACCCAGCTAGCCTATGATGGGCTGTCACTAGATAGACTTAACTGTCAACTTTCCCATGGCTGCGACCTTCTCAGCCCGAGCTACACTCAAGAGTACACGATCAATGAAACCCTATGGGGAAAATCAAACTCCGACATGGTACAAGTTGCAAGATCACCCAGCTAGCCTATGATGGGTTGTCACTAGATAGGCTTAACTGTCAACCTTCCCATGGCTGCGTCATTCTCAGCCCGAGCTACACTCAAGAGTACACAATCAATGAAGCGCTAAGGGGAAAGTAGAAATCCTGCTTCATACAAGTTGCCGAGTAAGCGATCAATGAAACCCTATGGTGAAAATCAAACTCCGGCATGATACAAGTTGCAAGATCACCCAGCTAGCCTATGATGGGTTGTCACTAGATAGGCTTAACTGTCAACTTTCCCATGGCAGCGACCTTCTCAGCCCGTGCTACACTCACGAGTAAGCGATCAATGAAACCCTATGGGGAAAATCAAACTCCAACATGGTACAAGTTGCAAGATCACCCAGCTAGCCTATGATGGGCTGTCACTAGATAGGCTTAACTGTCAACTTTCCCATGGCTGCGACCTTCTCAGCCCGAGCTACACTCAAGAGTACACGATCAATGAAACCCTATGGGGAAAATCAAACTCCGACATGGTACAAGTTGCAAGATCACCCAGCTAGCCTATGATGGGCTGTCACTAGATAGGCTTAACTGTCAACTTTCCCATGGCTGCGTCATTCTCAGCCCGAGCTATACTCAAGAGTACACGATCAATGAAGCGCTAAGGGGAAAGTAGAAATCCTGCTTCATACAAGTTGCCGAGTAAGCGGTCAATGAAACCCTATGGTGAAAATCAAACTCCGTCATGATACAAGTTGCAAGATCACCCAGCTAGCCTATGATGGGTTGTCACTAGATAGGCTTAACTGTCAACTTTCCCATGGCAGCGACGTTCTCAGCCCGTGCTACACTCACGAGTAAGCGATCAATGAAACCCTATGGGGAAAATCAAACTCCGACATGGTACAAGTTGCAAGATCACCCAGCTAGCCTATGATGGGCTGTCACTAGATAGGCTTAACTGTCAACTTTCCCATGGCTGCGACCTTCTCAGCCCGAGCTACACTCAAGAGTACACGATCAATGAAACCCTATGGGGAAAATCAAACTCCGACATGGTACAAGTTGCAAGATCACCCAGCTAGCCTATGATGGGTTGTCACTAGATAGGCTTAACTGTCAACCTTCCCATGGCTGCGTCATTCTCAGCCCGAGCTACACTCAAGAGTACACAATCAATGAAGCGCTAAGGGGAAAGTAGAAATCCTGCTTCATACAAGTTGCCGAGTAAGCGATCAATGAAACCCTATGGTGAAAATCAAACTCCGGCATGATACAAGTTGCAAGATCACCCAGCTAGCCTATGATGGGTTGTCACTAGATAGGCTTAACTGTCAACTTTCCCATGGCAGCGACCTTCTCAGCCCGTGCTACACTCACGAGTAAGCGATCAATGAAACCCTATGGGGAAAATCAAACTCCGACATGGTACAAGTTGCAAGATCACCCAGCTAGCCTATGATGGGCTGTCACTAGATAGGCTTAACTGTCAACTTTCCCATGGCTGCGACCTTCTCAGCCCGAGCTACACTCAAGAGTACACGATCAATGAAACCCTATGGGGAAAATGAAACTCCGACATGGTACAAGTTGCAAGATCACCCAGCTAGCCTATGATGGGCTGTCACTAGATAGGCTTAACTGTCAACTTTCCCATGGCTGCGTCATTCTCAGCCCGAGCTATACTCAAGAGTACACGATCAATGAAGCGCTAAGGGGAAAGTAGAAATCCTGCTTCATACAAGTTGCCGAGTAAGCGGTCAATGAAACCCTATGGTGAAAATCAAACTCCGGCATGATACAAGTTGCAAGATCACCCAGCTAGCCTATGATGGGTTGTCACTAGATAGGCTTAACTGTCAACTTTCCCATGGCTGCGACCTTCTCAGCCCGAGCTACACTCAAGAGTACACGATCAATGAAACCCTATGGGGAAAATCAAACTCCGACATGGTACAAGTTGCAAGATCACCCAGCTAGCCTATGATGGGTTGTCACTAGATAGGCTTAACTGTCAACTTTCCCATGGCAGCGACGTTCTCAGCCCGTGCTACACTCACGAGTAAGCGATCAATGAAACCCTATGGGGAAAATCAAACTCCGACATGGTACAAGTTGCAAGATCACCCAGCTAGCCTATGATGGGCTGTCACTAGATAGGCTTAACTGTCAACTTTCCCATGGCAGCGACCTTCTCAGCCCGTGCTACACTCACGAGTAAGCGATCAATGAAACCCTATGGGGAAAATCAAACTCCGACATGGTACAAGTTGCAAGATCACCCAGCTAGCCTATGATGGGCTGTCACTAGATAGGCTTAACTGTCAACTTTCCCATGGCTGCGACCTTCTCAGCCCGAGCTACACTCAAGAGTACACGATCAATGAAGCGCTAAGGGGAAAGTAGAAATCCTGCTTCATACAAGTTGCCGAGTAAGCGGTCAATGAAACCCTATGGTGAAAATCAAACTCCGGCATGATACAAGTTGCAAGATCACCCAGCTAGCCTATGATGGGTTGTCACTAGATAGGCTTAACTGTCAACTTTCCCATGGCAGCGACGTTCTCAGCCCGTGCTACACTAACGAGTAAGCGATCAATGAAACCCTATGGGGAAAATCAAACTCCGACATGGTACAAGTTGCAAGATCACCCAGCTAGCCTATGATGGGCTGTCACTAGATAGGCTTAACTGTCAACTTTCCCATGGCTGCGACCTTCTCAGCCCGAGCTACACTCAAGAGTACACGATCAATGAAACCCTATGGGGAAAATCAAACTCCGACATGGTACAAGTTGCAAGATCACCCAGCTAGCCTATGATGGGTTGTCACTAGATAGGCTTAACTGTCAACTTTCCCATGGCTGCGTCATTCTCAGCCCGAGCTACACTCAAGAGTACACAATCAATGAAGCGCTAAGGGGAAAGTAGAAATCCTGCTTCATACAAGTTGCCGAGTAAGCGATCAATGAAACCCTATGGTGAAAATCAAACTCCGGCATGATACAAGTTGCAAGATCACCCAGCTAGCCTATTATGGGTTGTCACTAGATAGGCTTAACTGTCAACTTTCCCATGGCAGCGACCTTCTCAGCCCGTGCTACACTCACGAGTAAGCGATCAATGAAACCCTATGGGGAAAATCAAACTCCGACATGGTACAAGTTGCAAGATCACCCAGCTAGCCTATGATGGGCTGTCACTAGATAGGCTTAACTGTCAACTTTCCCATGGCTGCGACCTTCTCAGCCCGAGCTACACTCAAGAGTACACGATCAATGAAGCGCTAAGGGGAAAGTAGAAATCCTGCTTCATACAAGTTGCCGAGTAAGCGATCAATGAAACCCTATGGTGAAAATCAAACTCCGGCATGATACAAGTTGCAAGATCACCCAGCTAGCCTATGATGGGTTGTCACTAGATAGGCTTAACTGTCAACTTTCCCATTTCAGCGACCTTCTCAGCCCGTGCTACACTCACGAGTAAGCGATCAATGAAACCCTATGGGGAAAATCAAACTCCGACATGGTACAAGTTGCAAGATCACCCAGCTAGCCTATGATGGGCTGTCACTAGATAGGCTTAACTGTCAACTTTCCCATGGCTGCGACCTTCTCAGCCCGAGCTACACTCAAGAGTACACGATCAATGAAACCCTATGGGGAAAATCAAACTCCGACATGGTACAAGTTGCAAGATCACCCAGCTAGCCTATGATGGGCTGTCACTAGATAGGCTTAACTGTCAACTTTCCCATGGCTGCGTCATTCTCAGCCCGAGCTATACTCAAGAGTACACGGTCACTGAAGCGCTAAGGGGAAAGTAGAAATCCTGCTTCATACAAGTTGCTGAGTAAGCGGTCAATGAAACCCTATGGTGAAAATCAAACTCCGGCATGATACAAGTTGCAAGATCACCCAGCTAGCCTACGATGGGTTGTCACTAGATAGGCTTAACTGTCAACTTTCCCATGGCAGCGACGTTCTCAGCCCGTGCTACACTCACGAGTAAGCGATCAATGAAACCCTATGGGGAAAATCAAACTCCGACATGGTACAAGTTGCAAGATCACCCAGCTAGCCTATGATGGGCTGTCACTAGATAGGCTTAACTGTCAACTTTCCCATGGCTGCGACCTTCTCAGCCCGAGCTACACTCAAGAGTACACGATCAATGAAACCCTATGGGGAAAATCAAACTCCGACATGGTACAAGTTGCAAGATCACCCAGCTAGCCTATGATGGGTTGTCACTAGATAGGCTTAACTGTCAACTTTCCCATGGCTGCGTCATTCTCAGCCCGAGCTACACTCAAGAGTACACAATCAATGAAGCGCTAAGGGGAAAGTAGAAATCCTGCTTCATACAAGTTGCCGAGTAAGCGATCAATGAAACCCTATGGTGAAAATCAAACTCCGGCATGATACAAGTTGCAAGATCACCCAGCTAGCCTATTATGGGTTGTCACTAGATAGGCTTAACTGTCAACTTTCCCATGGCAGCGACCTTCTCAGCCCGTGCTACACTCACGAGTAAGCGATCAATGAAACCCTATGGGGAAAATCAAACTCCGACATGGTACAAGTTGCAAGATCACCCAGCTAGCCTATGATGGGCTGTCACTAGATAGGCTTAACTGTCAACTTTCCCATGGCTGCGACCTTCTCAGCCCGAGCTACACTCAAGAGTACACGATCAATGAAGCGCTAAGGGGAAAGTAGAAATCCTGCTTCATACAAGTTGCCGAGTAAGCGATCAATGAAACCCTATGGTGAAAATCAAACTCCGGCATGATACAAGTTGCAAGATCACCCAGCTAGCCTATGATGGGTTGTCACTAGATAGGCTTAACTGTCAACTTTCCCATGGCAGCGACCTTCTCAGCCCGTGCTACACTCACGAGTAAGCGATCAATGAAACCCTATGGGGAAAATCAAACTCCGACATGGTACAAGTTGCAAGATCACCCAACTAGCCTATGATGGGCTGTCACTAGATAGGCTTAACTGTCAACTTTCCCATGGCTGCGACCTTCTCAGCCCGAGCTACACTCAAGAGTACACGATCAATGAAACCCTATGGGGAAAATCAAACTCCGACATGGTACAAGTTGCAAGATCACCCAGCTAGCCTATGATGGGCTGTCACTAGATAGGCTTAACTGTCAACTTTCCCATGGCTGCGTCATTCTCAGCCCGAGCTATACTCAAGAGTACACGGTCAATGAAGCGCTAAGGGGAAAGTAGAAATCCTGCTTCATACAAGTTGCTGAGTAAGCGGTCAATGAAACCCTATGGTGAAAATCAAACTCCGGCATGATACAAGTTGCAAGATCACCCAGCTAGCCTACGATGGGTTGTCACTAGATAGGCTTAACTGTCAACTTTCCCATGGCAGCGACGTTCTCAGCCCGTGCTACACTCACGAGTAAGCGATCAATGAAACCCTATGGGGAAAATCAAACTCCGACATGGTACAAGTTGCAAGATCACCCAGCTAGCCTATGATGGGCTGTCACTAGATAGGCTTAACTGTCAACTTTCCCATGGCTGCGACCTTCTCAGCCCGAGCTACACTCAAGAGTACACGATCAATGAAGCGCTAAGGGGAAAGTAGAAAACCTGCTTCATACAAGTTGCCGAGTAAGCGATCAATGAAACCCTATGGTGAAAATCAAACTCCGGCATGATACAAGTTGCAAGATCACCCAGCTAGCCTATGATGGGTTGTCACTAGATAGGCTTAACTGTCAACTTTCCCATGGCAGCGACCTTCTCAGCCCGTGCTACACTCACGAGTAAGCGATCAATGAAACCCTATGGGGAAAATCAAACTCCGACATGGTACAAGTTGCAAGATCACCCAGCTAGCCTATGATGGGCTGTCACTAGATAGGCTTAACTGTCAACTTTCCCATGGCTGCGACCTTCTCAGCCCGAGCTACACTCAAGAGTACACGATCAATAAAACCCTATGGGGAAAATCAAACTCCGACATGGTACAAGTTGCAAGATCACCCAGCTAGCCTATGATGGGCTGTCACTAGATAGGCTTAACTGTCAACTTTCCCATGGCTGCGTCATTCTCAGCCCGAGCTATACTCAAGAGTACACGATCAATGAAGCGCTAAGGGGAAAGTAGAAATCCTGCTTCATACAAGTTGCTGAGTAAGCGGTCAATGAAACCCTATGGTGAAAATCAAACTCCGGCATGATACAAGTTGCAAGATCACCCAGCTAGCCTACGATGGGTTGTCACTAGATAGGCTTAACTGTCAACTTTCCCATGGCAGCGACGTTCTCAGCCCGTGCTACACTCACGAGTAAGCGATCAATGAAACCCTATGGGGAAAATCAAACTCCGACATGGTACAAGTTGCAAGATCACCCAGCTAGCCTATGATGGGCTGTCACTAGATAGGCTTAACTGTCAACTTTCCCATGGCTGCGACCTTCTCAGCCCGAGCTACACTCAAGAGTACACGATCAATGAAACCCTATGGGGAAAATGAAACTCCGACATGGTACAAGTTGCAAGATCACCCAGCTAGCCTATGATGGGCTGTCACTAGATAGGCTTAACTGTCAACTTTCCCATGGCTGCGTCATTCTCAGCCCGAGCTATACTCAAGAGTACACGATCAATGAAGCGCTAAGGGGAAAGTAGAAATCCTGCTTCATACAAGTTGCCGAGTAAGCGGTCAATGAAACCCTATGGTGAAAATCAAACTCCGGCATGATACAAGTTGCAAGATCACCCAGCTAGCCTATGATGGGTTGTCACTAGATAGGCTTAACTGTCAACTTTCCCATGGCAGCGACGTTCTCAGCCCGTGCTACACTCACGAGTAAGCGATCAATGAAACCCTATGGGGAAAATCAAACTCCGACATGGTACAAGTTGCAAGATCACCCAGCTAGCCTATGATGGGCTGTCACTAGATAGGCTTAACTGTCAACTTTCCCATGGCTGCGACCTTCTCAGCCCGAGCTACACTCAAGAGTACACGATTAATGAAACCCTATGGGGAAAATCAAACTCCGACATGGTACAAGTTGCAAGATCACCCAGCTAGCCTATGATGGGTTGTCACTAGATAGGCTTAACTGTCAACTTTCCCATGGCTGCGTCATTCTCAGCCCGAGCTACACTCAAGAGTACACAATCAATGAAGCGCTAAGGGGAAAGTAGAAATCCTGCTTCATACAAGTTGCCGAGTAAGCGATCAATGAAACCCTATGGTGAAAATCAAACTCCGGCATGATACAAGTTGCAAGATCACCCAGCTAGCCTATTATGGGTTGTCACTAGATAGGCTTAACTGTCAACTTTCCCATGGCAGCGACCTTCTCAGCCCGTGCTACACTCACGAGTAAGCGATCAATGAAACCCTATGGGGAAAATCAAACTCCGACATGGTACAAGTTGCAAGATCACCCAGCTAGCCTATGATGGGCTGTCACTAGATAGGCTTAACTGTCAACTTTCCCATGGCTGCGACCTTCTCAGCCCGAGCTACACTCAAGAGTACACGATCAATGAAGCGCTAAGGGGAAAGTAGAAATCCTGCTTCATACAAGTTGCCGAGTAAGCGATCAATGAAACCCTATGGTGAAAATCAAACTCCGGCATGATACAAGTTGCAAGATCACCCAGCTAGCCTATGATGGGTTGTCACTAAATAGGCTTAACTGTCAACTTTCCCATGGCAGCGACCTTCTCAGCCCGTGCTACACTCACGAGTAAGCGATCAATGAAACCCTATGGGGAAAATCAAACTCCGACATGGTACAAGTTGCAAGATCACCCAGCTAGCCTATGATGGGCTGTCACTAGATAGGCTTAACTGTCAACTTTCCCATGGCTGCGACCTTCTCAGCCCGAGCTACACTCAAGAGTACACGATCAATAAAACCCTATGGGGAAAATCAAACTCCGACATGGTACAAGTTGCAAGATCACCCAGCTAGCCTATGATGGGCTGTCACTAGATAGGCTTAACTGTCAACTTTCCCATGGCTGCGTCATTCTCAGCCCGAGCTATACTCAAGAGTACACGATCAATGAAGCGCTAAGGGGAAAGTAGAAATCCTGCTTCATACAAGTTGCTGAGTAAGCGGTCAATGAAACCCTATGGTGAAAATCAAACTCCGGCATGATACAAGTTGCAAGATCACCCAGCTAGCCTACGATGGGTTGTCACTAGATAGGCTTAACTGTCAACTTTCCCATGGCAGCGACGTTCTCAGCCCGTGCTACACTCACGAGTAAGCGATCAATGAAACCCTATGGGGAAAATCAAACTCCGACATGGTACAAGTTGCAAGATCACCCAGCTAGCCTATGATGGGCTGTCACTAGATAGGCTTAACTGTCAACTTTCCCATGGCTGCGACCTTCTCAGCCCGAGCTACACTCAAGAGTACACGATCAATGAAACCCTATGGGGAAAATCAAACTCCGACATGGTACAAGTTGCAAGATCACCCAGCTAGCCTATGATGGGTTGTCACTAGATTGGCTTAACTGTCAACTTTCCCATGGCTGCGTCATTCTCAGCCCGAGCTACACTCAAGAGTACACAATCAATGAAGCGCTAAGGGGAAAGTAGAAATCCTGCTTTATACAAGTTGACGAGTAAGCGATCAATGAAACCCTATGGTGAAAATCAAACTCCGGCATGATACAAGTTGCAAGATCACCCAGCTAGCCTATGATGGGTTGTCACTAGATAGGCTTAACTGTCAACTTTCCCATGGCAGCGACGTTCTCAGCCCGTGCTACACTCACGAGTAAGCGATCAATGAAACCCTATGGGGAAAATCAAACTCCGACATGGTACAAGTTGCAAGATCACCCAGCTAGCCTATGATGGGCTGTCACTAGATAGGCTTAACTGTCAACTTTCCCATGGCTGCGACCTTCTCAGCCCGAGCTACACTCAAGAGTACACGATCAATGAAACCCTATGGGGAAAATCAAACTCCGACATGGTACAAGTTGCAAGATCACCCAGCTAGCCTATGATGGGCTGTCACTAGATAGGCTTAACTATCAACTTTCCCATGGCTGCGTCATTCTCAGCCCGAGCTATACTCAAGAGTACACGATCAATGAAGCGCTAAGGGGAAAGTAGAAATCCTGCTTCATACAAGTTGCCGAGTAAGCGGTCAATGAAACCCTATGGTGAAAATCAAACTCCGGCATGATACAAGTTGCAAGATCACCCAGCTAGCCTATGATGGGTTGTCACTACATAGGCTTAACTGTCAACTTTCCCATGGCAGCGACCTTCTCAGCCCGTGCTACACTCACGAGTAAGCGATCAATGAAACCCTATGGGGAAAATCAAACTCCGACATGGTACAAGTTGCAAGATCACCCAGCTAGCCTATGATGGGCTGTCACTAGATAGACTTAACTGTCAACTTTCCCATGGCTGCGACCTTCTCAGCCCGAGCTACACTCAAGAGTACACGATCAATGAAACCCTATGGGGAAAATCAAACTCCGACATGGTACAAGTTGCAAGATCACCCAGCTAGCCTATGATGGGTTGTCACTAGATAGGCTTAACTGTCAACCTTCCCATGGCTGCGTCATTCTCAGCCCGAGCTACACTCAAGAGTACACAATCAATGAAGCGCTAAGGGGAAAGTAGAAATCCTGCTTCATACAAGTTGCCGAGTAAGCGATCAATGAAACCCTATGGTGAAAATCAAACTCCGGCATGATACAAGTTGCAAGATCACCCAGCTAGCCTATGATGGGTTGTCACTAGATAGGCTTAACTGTCAACTTTCCCATGGCAGCGACCTTCTCAGCCCGTGCTACACTCACGAGTAAGCGATCAATGAAACCCTATGGGGAAAATCAAACTCCGACATGGTACAAGTTGCAAGATCACCCAGCTAGCCTATGATGGGCTGTCACTAGATAGGCTTAACTGTCAACTTTCCCATGGCTGCGACCTTCTCAGCCCGAGCTACACTCAAGAGTACACGATCAATGAAACCCTATGGGGAAAATCAAACTCCGACATGGTACAAGTTGCAAGATCACCCAGCTAGCCTATGATGGGCTGTCACTAGATAGGCTTAACTGTCAACTTTCCCATGGCTGCGTCATTCTCAGCCCGAGCTATACTCAAGAGTACACGATCAATGAAGCGCTAAGGGGAAAGTAGAAATCCTGCTTCATACAAGTTGCCGAGTAAGCGGTCAATGAAACCCTATGGTGAAAATCAAACTCCGTCATGATACAAGTTGCAAGATCACCCAGCTAGCCTATGATGGGTTGTCACTAGATAGGCTTAACTGTCAACTTTCCCATGGCAGCGACGTTCTCAGCCCGTGCTACACTCACGAGTAAGCGATCAATGAAACCCTATGGGGAAAATCAAACTCCGACATGGTACAAGTTGCAAGATCACCCAGCTAGCCTATGATGGGCTGTCACTAGATAGGCTTAACTGTCAACTTTCCCATGGCTGCGACCTTCTCAGCCCGAGCTACACTCAAGAGTACACGATCAATGAAACCCTATGGGGAAAATCAAACTCCGACATGGTACAAGTTGCAAGATCACCCAGCTAGCCTATGATGGGTTGTCACTAGATAGGCTTAACTGTCAACCTTCCCATGGCTGCGTCATTCTCAGCCCGAGCTACACTCAAGAGTACACAATCAATGAAGCGCTAAGGGGAAAGTAGAAATCCTGCTTCATACAAGTTGCCGAGTAAGCGATCAATGAAACCCTATGGTGAAAATCAAACTCCGGCATGATACAAGTTGCAAGATCACCCAGCTAGCCTATGATGGGTTGTCACTAGATAGGCTTAACTGTCAACTTTCCCATGGCAGCGACCTTCTCAGCCCGTGCTACACTCACGAGTAAGCGATCAATGAAACCCTATGGGGAAAATCAAACTCCGACATGGTACAAGTTGCAAGATCACCCAGCTAGCCTATGATGGGCTGTCACTAGATAGGCTTAACTGTCAACTTTCCCATGGCTGCGACCTTCTCAGCCCGAGCTACACTCAAGAGTACACGATCAATGAAACCCTATGGGGAAAATGAAACTCCGACATGGTACAAGTTGCAAGATCACCCAGCTAGCCTATGATGGGCTGTCACTAGATAGGCTTAACTGTCAACTTTCCCATGGCTGCGTCATTCTCAGCCCGAGCTATACTCAAGAGTACACGATCAATGAAGCGCTAAGGGGAAAGTAGAAATCCTGCTTCATACAAGTTGCCGAGTAAGCGGTCAATGAAACCCTATGGTGAAAATCAAACTCCGGCATGATACAAGTTGCAAGATCACCCAGCTAGCCTATGATGGGTTGTCACTAGATAGGCTTAACTGTCAACTTTCCCATGGCTGCGACCTTCTCAGCCCGAGCTACACTCAAGAGTACACGATCAATGAAACCCTATGGGGAAAATCAAACTCCGACATGGTACAAGTTGCAAGATCACCCAGCTAGCCTATGATGGGTTGTCACTAGATAGGCTTAACTGTCAACTTTCCCATGGCAGCGACGTTCTCAGCCCGTGCTACACTCACGAGTAAGCGATCAATGAAACCCTATGGGGAAAATCAAACTCCGACATGGTACAAGTTGCAAGATCACCCAGCTAGCCTATGATGGGCTGTCACTAGATAGGCTTAACTGTCAACTTTCCCATGGCAGCGACCTTCTCAGCCCGTGCTACACTCACGAGTAAGCGATCAATGAAACCCTATGGGGAAAATCAAACTCCGACATGGTACAAGTTGCAAGATCACCCAGCTAGCCTATGATGGGCTGTCACTAGATAGGCTTAACTGTCAACTTTCCCATGGCTGCGACCTTCTCAGCCCGAGCTACACTCAAGAGTACACGATCAATGAAGCGCTAAGGGGAAAGTAGAAATCCTGCTTCATACAAGTTGCCGAGTAAGCGGTCAATGAAACCCTATGGTGAAAATCAAACTCCGGCATGATACAAGTTGCAAGATCACCCAGCTAGCCTATGATGGGTTGTCACTAGATAGGCTTAACTGTCAACTTTCCCATGGCAGCGACGTTCTCAGCCCGTGCTACACTAACGAGTAAGCGATCAATGAAACCCTATGGGGAAAATCAAACTCCGACATGGTACAAGTTGCAAGATCACCCAGCTAGCCTATGATGGGCTGTCACTAGATAGGCTTAACTGTCAACTTTCCCATGGCTGCGACCTTCTCAGCCCGAGCTACACTCAAGAGTACACGATCAATGAAACCCTATGGGGAAAATCAAACTCCGACATGGTACAAGTTGCAAGATCACCCAGCTAGCCTATGATGGGTTGTCACTAGATAGGCTTAACTGTCAACTTTCCCATGGCTGCGTCATTCTCAGCCCGAGCTACACTCAAGAGTACACAATCAATGAAGCGCTAAGGGGAAAGTAGAAATCCTGCTTCATACAAGTTGCCGAGTAAGCGATCAATGAAACCCTATGGTGAAAATCAAACTCCGGCATGATACAAGTTGCAAGATCACCCAGCTAGCCTATTATGGGTTGTCACTAGATAGGCTTAACTGTCAACTTTCACATGGCAGCGACCTTCTCAGCCCGTGCTACACTCACGAGTAAGCGATCAATGAAACCCTATGGGGAAAATCAAACTCCGACATGGTACAAGTTGCAAGATCACCCAGCTAGCCTATGATGGGCTGTCACTAGATAGGCTTAACTGTCAACTTTCCCATGGCTGCGACCTTCTCAGCCCGAGCTACACTCAAGAGTACACGATCAATGAAGCGCTAAGGGGAAAGTAGAAATCCTGCTTCATACAAGTTGCCGAGTAAGCGATCAATGAAACCCTATGGTGAAAATCAAACTCCGGCATGATACAAGTTGCAAGATCACCCAGCTAGCCTATGATGGGTTGTCACTAGATAGGCTTAACTGTCAACTTTCCCATGGCAGCGACCTTCTCAGCCCGTGCTACACTCACGAGTAAGCGATCAATGAAACCCTATGGGGAAAATCAAACTCCGACATGGTACAAGTTGCAAGATCACCCAGCTAGCCTATGATGGGCTGTCACTAGATAGGCTTAACTGTCAACTTTCCCATGGCTGCGACCTTCTCAGCCCGAGCTACACTCAAGAGTACACGATCAATGAAACCCTATGGGGAAAATCAAACTCCGACATGGTACAAGTTGCAAGATCACCCAGCTAGCCTATGATGGGCTGTCACTAGATAGGCTTAACTGTCAACTTTCCCATGGCTGCGTCATTCTCAGCCCGAGCTATACTCAAGAGTACACGGTCAATGAAGCGCTAAGGGGAAAGTAGAAATCCTGCTTCATACAAGTTGCTGAGTAAGCGGTCAATGAAACCCTATGGTGAAAATCAAACTCCGGCATGATACAAGTTGCAAGATCACCCAGCTAGCCTACGATGGGTTGTCACTAGATAGGCTTAACTGTCAACTTTCCCATGGCAGCGACGTTCTCAGCCCGTGCTACACTCACGAGTAAGCGATCAATGAAACCCTATGGGGAAAATCAAACTCCGACATGGTACAAGTTGCAAGATCACCCAGCTAGCCTATGATGGGCTGTCACTAGATAGGCTTAACTGTCAACTTTCCCATGGCTGCGACCTTCTCAGCCCGAGCTACACTCAAGAGTACACGATCAATGAAACCCTATGGGGAAAATCAAACTCCGACATGGTACAAGTTGCAAGATCACCCAGCTAGCCTATGATGGGTTGTCACTAGATAGGCTTAACTGTCAACTTTCCCATGGCTGCGTCATTCTCAGCCCGAGCTACACTCAAGAGTACACAATCAATGAAGCGCTAAGGGGAAAGTAGAAATCCTGCTTCATACAAGTTGCCGAGTAAGCGATCAATGAAACCCTATGGTGAAAATCAAACTCCGGCATGATACAAGTTGCAAGATCACCCAGCTAGCCTATTATGGGTTGTCACTAGATAGGCTTAACTGTCAACTTTCCCATGGCAGCGACCTTCTCAGCCCGTGCTACACTCACGAGTAAGCGATCAATGAAACCCTATGGGGAAAATCAAACTCCGACATGGTACAAGTTGCAAGATCACCCAGCTAGCCTATGATGGGCTGTCACTAGATAGGCTTAACTGTCAACTTTCCCATGGCTGCGACCTTCTCAGCCCGAGCTACACTCAAGAGTACACGATCAATGAAGCGCTAAGGGGAAAGTAGAAATCCTGCTTCATACAAGTTGCCGAGTAAGCGATCAATGAAACCCTATGGTGAAAATCAAACTCCGGCATGATACAAGTTGCAAGATCACCCAGCTAGCCTATGATGGGTTGTCACTAGATAGGCTTAACTGTCAACTTTCCCATGGCAGCGACCTTCTCAGCCCGTGCTACACTCACGAGTAAGCGATCAATGAAACCCTATGGGGAAAATCAAACTCCGACATGGTACAAGTTGCAAGATCACCCAACTAGCCTATGATGGGCTGTCACTAGATAGGCTTAACTGTCAACTTTCCCATGGCTGCGACCTTCTCAGCCCGAGCTACACTCAAGAGTACACGATCAATGAAACCCTATGGGGAAAATCAAACTCCGACATGGTACAAGTTGCAAGATCACCCAGCTAGCCTATGATGGGCTGTCACTAGATAGGCTTAACTGTCAACTTTCCCATGGCTGCGTCATTCTCAGCCCGAGCTATACTCAAGAGTACACGGTCAATGAAGCGCTAAGGGGAAAGTAGAAATCCTGCTTCATACAAGTTGCTGAGTAAGCGGTCAATGAAACCCTATGGTGAAAATCAAACTCCGGCATGATACAAGTTGCAAGATCACCCAGCTAGCCTACGATGGGTTGTCACTAGATAGGCTTAACTGTCAACTTTCCCATGGCAGCGACGTTCTCAGCCCGTGCTACACTCACGAGTAAGCGATCAATGAAACCCTATGGGGAAAATCAAACTCCGACATGGTACAAGTTGCAAGATCACCCAGCTAGCCTATGATGGGCTGTCACTAGATAGGCTTAACTGTCAACTTTCCCATGGCTGCGACCTTCTCAGCCCGAGCTACACTCAAGAGTACACGATCAATGAAGCGCTAAGGGGAAAGTAGAAATCCTGCTTCATACAAGTTGCCGAGTAAGCGATCAATGAAACCCTATGGTGAAAATCAAACTCCGGCATGATACAAGTTGCAAGATCACCCAGCTAGCCTATGATGGGTTGTCACTAAATAGGCTTAACTGTCAACTTTCCCATGGCAGCGACCTTCTCAGCCCGTGCTACACTCACGAGTAAGCGATCAATGAAACCCTATGGGGAAAATCAAACTCCGACATGGTACAAGTTGCAAGATCACCCAGCTAGCCTATGATGGGCTGTCACTAGATAGGCTTAACTGTCAACTTTCCCATGGCTGCGACCTTCTCAGCCCGAGCTACACTCAAGAGTACACGATCAATAAAACCCTATGGGGAAAATCAAACTCCGACATGGTACAAGTTGCAAGATCACCCAGCTAGCCTATGATGGGTTGTCACTAGATAGGCTTAACTGTCAACTTTCCCATGGCTGCGTCATTCTCAGCCCGAGCTATACTCAAGAGTACACGATCAATGAAGCGCTAAGGGGAAAGTAGAAATCCTGCTTCATACAAGTTGCTGAGTAAGCGGTCAATGAAACCCTATGGTGAAAATCAAACTCCGGCATGATACAAGTTGCAAGATCACCCAGCTAGCCTACGATGGGTTGTCACTAGATAGGCTTAACTGTCAACTTTCCCATGGCAGCGACGTTCTCAGCCCGTGCTACACTCACGAGTAAGCGATCAATGAAACCCTATGGGGAAAATCAAACTCCGACATGGTACAAGTTGCAAGATCACCCAGCTAGCCTATGATGGGCTGTCACTAGATAGGCTTAACTGTCAACTTTCCCATGGCTGCGACCTTCTCAGCCCGAGCTACACTCAAGAGTACACGATCAATGAAACCCTATGGGGAAAATCAAACTCCGACATGGTACAAGTTGCAAGATCACCCAGCTAGCCTATGATGGGTTGTCACTAGATTGGCTTAACTGTCAACTTTCCCATGGCTGCGTCATTCTCAGCCCGAGCTACACTCAAGAGTACACAATCAATGAAGCGCTAAGGGGAAAGTAGAAATCCTGCTTTATACAAGTTGACGAGTAAGCGATCAATGAAACCCTATGGTGAAAATCAAACTCCGGCATGATACAAGTTGCAAGATCACCCAGCTAGCCTATGATGGGTTGTCACTAGATAGGCTTAACTGTCAACTTTCCCATGGCAGCGACGTTCTCAGCCCGTGCTACACTCACGAGTAAGCGATCAATGAAACCCTATGGGGAAAATCAAACTCCGACATGGTACAAGTTGCAAGATCACCCAGCTAGCCTATGATGGGCTGTCACTAGATAGGCTTAACTGTCAACTTTCCCATGGCTGCGACCTTCTCAGCCCGAGCTACACTCAAGAGTACACGATCAATGAAACCCTATGGGGAAAATCAAACTCCGACATGGTACAAGTTGCAAGATCACCCAGCTAGCCTATGATGGGCTGTCACTAGATAGGCTTAACTATCAACTTTCCCATGGCTGCGTCATTCTCAGCCCGAGCTATACTCAAGAGTACACGATCAATGAAGCGCTAAGGGGAAAGTAGAAATCCTGCTTCATACAAGTTGCCGAGTAAGCGGTCAATGAAACCCTATGGTGAAAATCAAACTCCGGCATGATACAAGTTGCAAGATCACCCAGCTAGCCTATGATGGGTTGTCACTACATAGGCTTAACTGTCAACTTTCCCATGGCAGCGACCTTCTCAGCCCGTGCTACACTCACGAGTAAGCGATCAATGAAACCCTATGGGGAAAATCAAACTCCGACATGGTACAAGTTGCAAGATCACCCAGCTAGCCTATGATGGGCTGTCACTAGATAGACTTAACTGTCAACTTTCCCATGGCTGCGACCTTCTCAGCCCGAGCTACACTCAAGAGTACACGATCAATGAAACCCTATGGGGAAAATCAAACTCCGACATGGTACAAGTTGCAAGATCACCCAGCTAGCCTATGATGGGTTGTCACTAGATAGGCTTAACTGTCAACCTTCCCATGGCTGCGTCATTCTCAGCCCGAGCTACACTCAAGAGTACACAATCAATGAAGCGCTAAGGGGAAAGTAGAAATCCTGCTTCATACAAGTTGCCGAGTAAGCGATCAATGAAACCCTATGGTGAAAATCAAACTCCGGCATGATACAAGTTGCAAGATCACCCAGCTAGCCTATGATGGGTTGTCACTAGATAGGCTTAACTGTCAACTTTCCCATGGCAGCGACCTTCTCAGCCCGTGCTACACTCACGAGTAAGCGATCAATGAAACCCTATGGGGAAAATCAAACTCCGACATGGTACAAGTTGCAAGATCACCCAGCTAGCCTATGATGGGCTGTCACTAGATAGGCTTAACTGTCAACTTTCCCATGGCTGCGACCTTCTCAGCCCGAGCTACACTCAAGAGTACACGATCAATGAAACCCTATGGGGAAAATCAAACTCCGACATGGTACAAGTTGCAAGATCACCCAGCTAGCCTATGATGGGCTGTCACTAGATAGGCTTAACTGTCAACTTTCCCATGGCTGCGTCATTCTCAGCCCGAGCTATACTCAAGAGTACACGATCAATGAAGCGCTAAGGGGAAAGTAGAAATCCTGCTTCATACAAGTTGCCGAGTAAGCGGTCAATGAAACCCTATGGTGAAAATCAAACTCCGTCATGATACAAGTTGCAAGATCACCCAGCTAGCCTATGATGGGTTGTCACTAGATAGGCTTAACTGTCAACTTTCCCATGGCAGCGACGTTCTCAGCCCGTGCTACACTCACGAGTAAGCGATCAATGAAACCCTATGGGGAAAATCAAACTCCGACATGGTACAAGTTGCAAGATCACCCAGCTAGCCTATGATGGGCTGTCACTAGATAGGCTTAACTGTCAACTTTCCCATGGCTGCGACCTTCTCAGCCCGAGCTACACTCAAGAGTACACGATCAATGAAACCCTATGGGGAAAATCAAACTCCGACATGGTACAAGTTGCAAGATCACCCAGCTAGCCTATGATGGGCTGTCACTAGATAGGCTTAACTGTCAACTTTCCCATGGCTGCGACCTTCTCAGCCCGAGCTACACTCAAGAGTACACGATCAATGAAACCCTATGGGGAAAATGAAACTCCGACATGGTACAAGTTGCAAGATCACCCAGCTAGCCTATGATGGGCTGTCACTAGATAGGCTTAACTGTCAACTTTCCCATGGCTGCGTCATTCTCAGCCCGAGCTATACTCAAGAGTACACGATCAATGAAGCGCTAAGGGGAAAGTAGAAATCCTGCTTCATACAAGTTGCCGAGTAAGCGGTCAATGAAACCCTATGGTGAAAATCAAACTCCGGCATGATACAAGTTGCAAGATCACCCAGCTAGCCTATGATGGGTTGTCACTAGATAGGCTTAACTGTCAACTTTCCCATGGCTGCGACCTTCTCAGCCCGAGCTACACTCAAGAGTACACGATCAATGAAACCCTATGGGGAAAATCAAACTCCGACATGGTACAAGTTGCAAGATCACCCAGCTAGCCTATGATGGGTTGTCACTAGATAGGCTTAACTGTCAACTTTCCCATGGCAGCGACGTTCTCAGCCCGTGCTACACTCACGAGTAAGCGATCAATGAAACCCTATGGGGAAAATCAAACTCCGACATGGTACAAGTTGCAAGATCACCCAGCTAGCCTATGATGGGCTGTCACTAGATAGGCTTAACTGTCAACTTTCCCATGGCAGCGACCTTCTCAGCCCGTGCTACACTCACGAGTAAGCGATCAATGAAACCCTATGGGGAAAATCAAACTCCGACATGGTACAAGTTGCAAGATCACCCAGCTAGCCTATGATGGGCTGTCACTAGATAGGCTTAACTGTCAACTTTCCCATGGCTGCGACCTTCTCAGCCCGAGTTACACTCAAGAGTACACGATCAATGAAGCGCTAAGGGGAAAGTAGAAATCCTGCTTCATACAAGTTGCCGAGTAAGCGGTCAATGAAACCCTATGGTGAAAATCAAACTCCGGCATGATACAAGTTGCAAGATCACCCAGCTAGCCTATGATGGGTTGTCACTAGATAGGCTTAACTGTCAACTTTCCCATGGCAGCGACGTTCTCAGCCCGTGCTACACTAACGAGTAAGCGATCAATGAAACCCTATGGGGAAAATCAAACTCCGACATGGTACAAGTTGCAAGATCACCCAGCTAGCCTATGATGGGCTGTCACTAGATAGGCTTAACTGTCAACTTTCCCATGGCTGCGACCTTCTCAGCCCGAGCTACACTCAAGAGTACACGATCAATGAAACCCTATGGGGAAAATCAAACTCCGACATGGTACAAGTTGCAAGATCACCCAGCTAGCCTATGATGGGTTGTCACTAGATAGGCTTAACTGTCAACTTTCCCATGGCTGCGTCATTCTCAGCCCGAGCTACACTCAAGAGTACACAATCAATGAAGCGCTAAGGGGAAAGTAGAAATCCTGCTTCATACAAGTTGCCGAGTAAGCGATCAATGAAACCCTATGGTGAAAATCAAACTCCGGCATGATACAAGTTGCAAGATCACCCAGCTAGCCTATTATGGGTTGTCACTAGATAGGCTTAACTGTCAACTTTCCCATGGCAGCGACCTTCTCAGCCCGTGCTACACTCACGAGTAAGCGATCAATGAAACCCTATGGGGAAAATCAAACTCCGACATGGTACAAGTTGCAAGATCACCCAGCTAGCCTATGATGGGCTGTCACTAGATAGGCTTAACTGTCAACTTTCCCATGGCTGCGACCTTCTCAGCCCGAGCTACACTCAAGAGTACACGATCAATGAAGCGCTAAGGGGAAAGTAGAAATCCTGCTTCATACAAGTTGCCGAGTAAGCGATCAATGAAACCCTATGGTGAAAATCAAACTCCGGCATGATACAAGTTGCAAGATCACCCAGCTAGCCTATGATGGGTTGTCACTAGATAGGCTTAACTGTCAACTTTCCCATGGCAGCGACCTTCTCAGCCCGTGCTACACTCACGAGTAAGCGATCAATGAAACCCTATGGGGAAAATCAAACTCCGACATGGTACAAGTTGCAAGATCACCCAGCTAGCCTATGATGGGCTGTCACTAGATAGGCTTAACTGTCAACTTTCCCATGGCTGCGACCTTCTCAGCCCGAGCTACACTCAAGAGTACACGATCAATGAAACCCTATGGGGAAAATCAAACTCCGACATGGTACAAGTTGCAAGATCACCCAGCTAGCCTATGATGGGCTGTCACTAGATAGGCTTAACTGTCAACTTTCCCATGGCTGCGTCATTCTCAGCCCGAGCTATACTCAAGAGTACACGGTCAATGAAGCGCTAAGGGGAAAGTAGAAATCCTGCTTCATACAAGTTGCTGAGTAAGCGGTCAATGAAACCCTATGGTGAAAATCAAACTCCGGCATGATACAAGTTGCAAGATCACCCAGCTAGCCTACGATGGGTTGTCACTAGATAGGCTTAACTGTCAACTTTCCCATGGCAGCGACGTTCTCAGCCCGTGCTACACTCACGAGTAAGCGATCAATGAAACCCTATGGGGAAAATCAAACTCCGACATGGTACAAGTTGCAAGATCACTCAGCTAGCCTATGATGGGCTGTCACTAGATAGGCTTAACTGTCAACTTTCCCATGGCTGCGACCTTCTCAGCCCGAGCTACACTCAAGAGTACACGATCAATGAAACCCTATGGGGAAAATCAAACTCCGACATGGTACAAGTTGCAAGATCACCCAGCTAGCCTATGATGGGTTGTCACTAGATAGGCTTAACTGTCAACTTTCCCATGGCTGCGTCATTCTCAGCCCGAGCTACACTCAAGAGTACACAATCAATGAAGCGCTAAGGGGAAAGTAGAAATCCTGCTTCATACAAGTTGCCGAGTAAGCGATCAATGAAACCCTATGGTGAAAATCAAACTCCGGCATGATACAAGTTGCAAGATCACCCAGCTAGCCTATTATGGGTTGTCACTAGATAGGCTTAACTGTCAACTTTCCCATGGCAGCGACCTTCTCAGCCCGTGCTACACTCACGAGTAAGCGATCAATGAAACCCTATGGGGAAAATCAAACTCCGACATGGTACAAGTTGCAAGATCACCCAGCTAGCCTATGATGGGCTGTCACTAGATAGGCTTAACTGTCAACTTTCCCATGGCTGCGACCTTCTCAGCCCGAGCTACACTCAAGAGTACACGATCAATGAAGCGCTAAGGGGAAAGTAGAAATCCTGCTTCATACAAGTTGCCGAGTAAGCGATCAATGAAACCCTATGGTGAAAATCAAACTCCGGCATGATACAAGTTGCAAGATCACCCAGCTAGCCTATGATGGGTTGTCACTAGATAGGCTTAACTGTCAACTTTCCCATGGCAGCGACCTTCTCAGCCCGTGCTACACTCACGAGTAAGCGATCAATGAAACCCTATGGGGAAAATCAAACTCCGACATGGTACAAGTTGCAAGATCACCCAACTAGCCTATGATGGGCTGTCACTAGATAGGCTTAACTGTCAACTTTCCCATGGCTGCGACCTTCTCAGCCCGAGCTACACTCAAGAGTACACGATCAATGAAACCCTATGGGGAAAATCAAACTCCGACATGGTACAAGTTGCAAGATCACCCAGCTAGCCTATGATGGGCTGTCACTAGATAGGCTTAACTGTCAACTTTCCCATGGCTGCGTCATTCTCAGCCCGAGCTATACTCAAGAGTACACGGTCAATGAAGCGCTAAGGGGAAAGTAGAAATCCTGCTTCATACAAGTTGCTGAGTAAGCGGTCAATGAAACCCTATGGTGAAAATCAAACTCCGGCATGATACAAGTTGCAAGATCACCCAGCTAGCCTACGATGGGTTGTCACTAGATAGGCTTAACTGTCAACTTTCCCATGGCAGCGACGTTCTCAGCCCGTGCTACACTCACGAGTAAGCGATCAATGAAACCCTATGGGGAAAATCAAACTCCGACATGGTACAAGTTGCAAGATCACCCAGCTAGCCTATGATGGGCTGTCACTAGATAGGCTTAACTGTCAACTTTCCCATGGCTGCGACCTTCTCAGCCCGAGCTACACTCAAGAGTACACGATCAATGAAGCGCTAAGGGGAAAGTAGAAAACCTGCTTCATACAAGTTGCCGAGTAAGCGATCAATGAAACCCTATGGTGAAAATCAAACTCCGGCATGATACAAGTTGCAAGATCACCCAGCTAGCCTATGATGGGTTGTCACTAGATAGGCTTAACTGTCAACTTTCCCATGGCAGCGACCTTCTCAGCCCGTGCTACACTCACGAGTAAGCGATCAATGAAACCCTATGGGGAAAATCAAACTCCGACATGGTACAAGTTGCAAGATCACCCAGCTAGCCTATGATGGGCTGTCACTAGATAGGCTTAACTGTCAACTTTCCCATGGCTGCGACCTTCTCAGCCCGAGCTACACTCAAGAGTACACGATCAATAAAACCCTATGGGGAAAATCAAACTCCGACATGGTACAAGTTGCAAGATCACCCAGCTAGCCTATGATGGGCTGTCACTAGATAGGCTTAACTGTCAACTTTCCCATGGCTGCGTCATTCTCAGCCCGAGCTATACTCAAGAGTACACGATCAATGAAGCGCTAAGGGGAAAGTAGAAATCCTGCTTCATACAAGTTGCTGAGTAAGCGGTCAATGAAACCCTATGGTGAAAATCAAACTCCGGCATAATACAAGTTGCAAGATCACCCAGCTAGCCTACGATGGGTTGTCACTAGATAGGCTTAACTGTCAACTTTCCCATGGCAGCGACGTTCTCAGCCCGTGCTACACTCACGAGTAAACGATCAATGAAACCCTATGGGGAAAATCAAACTCCGACATGGTACAAGTTGCAAGATCACCCAGCTAGCCTATGATGGGCTGTCACTAGATAGGCTTAACTGTCAACTTTCCCATGGCTGCGACCTTCTCAGCCCGAGCTACACTCAAGAGTACACGATCAATGAAACCCTATGGGGAAAATCAAACTCCGACATGGTACAAGTTGCAAGATCACCCAGCTAGCCTATGATGGGTTGTCACTAGATAGGCTTAACTGTCAACCTTCCCATGGCTGCGTCATTCTCAGCCCGAGCTACACTCAAGAGTACACAATCAATGAAGCGCTAAGGGGAAAGTAGAAATCCTGCTTCATACAAGTTGCCGAGTAAGCGATCAATGAAACCCTATGGTGAAAATCAAACTCCGGCATGATACAAGTTGCAAGATCACCCAGCTAGCCTATGATGGGTTGTCACTAGATAGGCTTAACTGTCAACTTTCCCATGGCAGCGACCTTCTCAGCCCGTGCTACACTCACGAGTAAGCGATCAATGAAACCCTATGGGGAAAATCAAACTCCGACATGGTACAAGTTGCAAGATCACCCAGCTAGCCTATGATGGGCTGTCACTAGATAGGCTTAACTGTCAACTTTCCCATGGCTGCGACCTTCTCAGCCCGAGCTACACTCAAGAGTACACGATCAATGAAACCCTATGGGGAAAATGAAACTCCGACATGGTACAAGTTGCAAGATCACCCAGCTAGCCTATGATGGGCTGTCACTAGATAGGCTTAACTGTCAACTTTCCCATGGCTGCGTCATTCTCAGCCCGAGCTATACTCAAGAGTACACGATCAATGAAGCGCTAAGGGGAAAGTAGAAATCCTGCTTCATACAAGTTGCCGAGTAAGCGGTCAATGAAACCCTATGGTGAAAATCAAACTCCGGCATGATACAAGTTGCAAGATCACCCAGCTAGCCTATGATGGGTTGTCACTAGATAGGCTTAACTGTCAACTTTCCCATGGCTGCGACCTTCTCAGCCCGAGCTACACTCAAGAGTACACGATCAATGAAACCCTATGGGGAAAATCAAACTCCGACATGGTACAAGTTGCAAGATCACCCAGCTAGCCTATGATGGGTTGTCACTAGATAGGCTTAACTGTCAACTTTCCCATGGCAGCGACGTTCTCAGCCCGTGCTACACTCACGAGTAAGCGATCAATGAAACCCTATGGGGAAAATCAAACTCCGACATGGTACAAGTTGCAAGATCACCCAGCTAGCCTATGATGGGCTGTCACTAGATAGGCTTAACTGTCAACTTTCCCATGGCAGCGACCTTCTCAGCCCGTGCTACACTCACGAGTAAGCGATCAATGAAACCCTATGGGGAAAATCAAACTCCGACATGGTACAAGTTGCAAGATCACCCAGCTAGCCTATGATGGGCTGTCACTAGATAGGCTTAACTGTCAACTTTCCCATGGCTGCGACCTTCTCAGCCCGAGCTACACTCAAGAGTACACGATCAATGAAGCGCTAAGGGGAAAGTAGAAATCCTGCTTCATACAAGTTGCCGAGTAAGCGGTCAATGAAACCCTATGGTGAAAATCAAACTCCGGCATGATACAAGTTGCAAGATCACCCAGCTAGCCTATGATGGGTTGTCACTAGATAGGCTTAACTGTCAACTTTCCCATGGCAGCGACGTTCTCAGCCCGTGCTACACTAACGAGTAAGCGATCAATGAAACCCTATGGGGAAAATCAAACTCCGACATGGTACAAGTTGCAAGATCACCCAGCTAGCCTATGATGGGCTGTCACTAGATAGGCTTAACTGTCAACTTTCCCATGGCTGCGACCTTCTCAGCCCGAGCTACACTCAAGAGTACACGATCAATGAAACCCTATGGGGAAAATCAAACTCCGACATGGTACAAGTTGCAAGATCACCCAGCTAGCCTATGATGGGTTGTCACTAGATAGGCTTAACTGTCAACTTTCCCATGGCTGCGTCATTCTCAGCCCGAGCTACACTCAAGAGTACACAATCAATGAAGCGCTAAGGGGAAAGTAGAAATCCTGCTTCATACAAGTTGCCGAGTAAGCGATCAATGAAACCCTATGGTGAAAATCAAACTCCGGCATGATACAAGTTGCAAGATCACCCAGCTAGCCTATTATGGGTTGTCACTAGATAGGCTTAACTGTCAACTTTCCCATGGCAGCGACCTTCTCAGCCCGTGCTACACTCACGAGTAAGCGATCAATGAAACCCTATGGGGAAAATCAAACTCCGACATGGTACAAGTTGCAAGATCACCCAGCTAGCCTATGATGGGCTGTCACTAGATAGGCTTAACTGTCAACTTTCCCATGGCTGCGACCTTCTCAGCCCGAGCTACACTCAAGAGTACACGATCAATGAAGCGCTAAGGGGAAAGTAGAAATCCTGCTTCATACAAGTTGCCGAGTAAGCGATCAATGAAACCCTATGGTGAAAATCAAACTCCGGCATGATACAAGTTGCAAGATCACCCAGCTAGCCTATGATGGGTTGTCACTAGATAGGCTTAACTGTCAACTTTCCCATGGCAGCGACCTTCTCAGCCCGTGCTACACTCACGAGTAAGCGATCAATGAAACCCTATGGGGAAAATCAAACTCCGACATGGTACAAGTTGCAAGATCACCCAGCTAGCCTATGATGGGCTGTCACTAGATAGGCTTAACTGTCAACTTTCCCATGGCTGCGACCTTCTCAGCCCGAGCTACACTCAAGAGTACACGATCAATGAAACCCTATGGGGAAAATCAAACTCCGACATGGTACAAGTTGCAAGATCACCCAGCTAGCCTATGATGGGCTGTCACTAGATAGGCTTAACTGTCAACTTTCCCATGGCTGCGTCATTCTCAGCCCGAGCTATACTCAAGAGTACACGGTCAATGAAGCGCTAAGGGGAAAGTAGAAATCCTGCTTCATACAAGTTGCTGAGTAAGCGGTCAATGAAACCCTATGGTGAAAATCAAACTCCGGCATGATACAAGTTGCAAGATCACCCAGCTAGCCTACGATGGGTTGTCACTAGATAGGCTTAACTGTCAACTTTCCCATGGCAGCGACGTTCTCAGCCCGTGCTACACTCACGAGTAAGCGATCAATGAAACCCTATGGGGAAAATCAAACTCCGACATGGTACAAGTTGCAAGATCACCCAGCTAGCCTATGATGGGCTGTCACTAGATAGGCTTAACTGTCAACTTTCCCATGGCTGCGACCTTCTCAGCCCGAGCTACACTCAAGAGTACACGATCAATGAAACCCTATGGGGAAAATCAAACTCCGACATGGTACAAGTTGCAAGATCACCCAGCTAGCCTATGATGGGCTGTCACTAGATAGGCTTAACTGTCAACTTTCCCATGGCTGCGACCTTCTCAGCCCGAGCTACACTCAAGAGTACACGATCAATGAAACCCTATGGGGAAAATGAAACTCCGACATGGTACAAGTTGCAAGATCACCCAGCTAGCCTATGATGGGCTGTCACTAGATAGGCTTAACTGTCAACTTTCCCATGGCTGCGTCATTCTCAGCCCGAGCTATACTCAAGAGTACACGATCAATGAAGCGCTAAGGGGAAAGTAGAAATCCTGCTTCATACAAGTTGCCGAGTAAGCGGTCAATGAAACCCTATGGTGAAAATCAAACTCCGGCATGATACAAGTTGCAAGATCACCCAGCTAGCCTATGATGGGTTGTCACTAGATAGGCTTAACTGTCAACTTTCCCATGGCAGCGACGTTCTCAGCCCGTGCTACACTAACGAGTAAGCGATCAATGAAACCCTATGGGGAAAATCAAACTCCGACATGGTACAAGTTGCAAGATCACCCAGCTAGCCTATGATGGGCTGTCACTAGATAGGCTTAACTGTCAACTTTCCCATGGCTGCGACCTTCTCAGCCCGAGCTACACTCAAGAGTACACGATCAATGAAACCCTATGGGGAAAATCAAACTCCGACATGGTACAAGTTGCAAGATCACCCAGCTAGCCTATGATGGGTTGTCACTAGATAGGCTTAACTGTCAACTTTCCCATGGCTGCGTCATTCTCAGCCCGAGCTACACTCAAGAGTACACAATCAATGAAGCGCTAAGGGGAAAGTAGAAATCCTGCTTCATACAAGTTGCCGAGTAAGCGATCAATGAAACCCTATGGTGAAAATCAAACTCCGGCATGATACAAGTTGCAAGATCACCCAGCTAGCCTATTATGGGTTGTCACTAGATAGGCTTAACTGTCAACTTTCCCATGGCAGCGACCTTCTCAGCCCGTGCTACACTCACGAGTAAGCGATCAATGAAACCCTATGGGGAAAATCAAACTCCGACATGGTACAAGTTGCAAGATCACCCAGCTAGCCTATGATGGGCTGTCACTAGATAGGCTTAACTGTCAACTTTCCCATGGCTGCGACCTTCTCAGCCCGAGCTACACTCAAGAGTACACGATCAATGAAGCGCTAAGGGGAAAGTAGAAATCCTGCTTCATACAAGTTGCCGAGTAAGCGATCAATGAAACCCTATGGTGAAAATCAAACTCCGGCATGATACAAGTTGCAAGATCACCCAGCTAGCCTATGATGGGTTGTCACTAGATAGGCTTAACTGTCAACTTTCCCATGGCAGCGACCTTCTCAGCCCGTGCTACACTCACGAGTAAGCGATCAATGAAACCCTATGGGGAAAATCAAACTCCGACATGGTACAAGTTGCAAGATCACCCAGCTAGCCTATGATGGGCTGTCACTAGATAGGCTTAACTGTCAACTTTCCCATGGCTGCGACCTTCTCAGCCCGAGCTACACTCAAGAGTACACGATCAATGAAACCCTATGGGGAAAATCAAACTCCGACATGGTACAAGTTGCAAGATCACCCAGCTAGCCTATGATGGGCTGTCACTAGATAGGCTTAACTGTCAACTTTCCCATGGCTGCGTCATTCTCAGCCCGAGCTATACTCAAGAGTACACGGTCAATGAAGCGCTAAGGGGAAAGTAGAAATCCTGCTTCATACAAGTTGCTGAGTAAGCGGTCAATGAAACCCTATGGTGAAAATCAAACTCCGGCATGATACAAGTTGCAAGATCACCCAGCTAGCCTACGATGGGTTGTCACTAGATAGGCTTAACTGTCAACTTTCCCATGGCAGCGACGTTCTCAGCCCGTGCTACACTCACGAGTAAGCGATCAATGAAACCCTATGGGGAAAATCAAACTCCGACATGGTACAAGTTGCAAGATCACCCAGCTAGCCTATGATGGGCTGTCACTAGATAGGCTTAACTGTCAACTTTCCCATGGCTGCGACCTTCTCAGCCCGAGCTACACTCAAGAGTACACGATCAATGAAACCCTATGGGGAAAATCAAACTCCGACATGGTACAAGTTGCAAGATCACCCAGCTAGCCTATGATGGGTTGTCACTAGATTGGCTTAACTGTCAACTTTCCCATGGCTGCGTCATTCTCAGCCCGAGCTACACTCAAGAGTACACAATCAATGAAGCGCTAAGGGGAAAGTAGAAATCCTGCTTTATACAAGTTGCCGAGTAAGCGATCAATGAAACCCTATGGTGAAAATCAAACTCCGGCATGATACAAGTTGCAAGATCACCCAGCTAGCCTATGATGGGTTGTCACTAGATAGGCTTAACTGTCAACTTTCCCATGGCAGCGACGTTCTCAGCCCGTGCTACACTCACGAGTAAGCGATCAATGAAACCCTATGGGGAAAATCAAACTCCGACATGGTACAAGTTGCAAGATCACCCAGCTAGCCTATGATGGGCTGTCACTAGATAGGCTTAACTGTCAACTTTCCCATGGCTGCGACCTTCTCAGCCCGAGCTACACTCAAGAGTACACGATCAATGAAACCCTATGGGGAAAATCAAACTCCGACATGGTACAAGTTGCAAGATCACCCAGCTAGCCTATGATGGGTTGTCACTAGATAGGCTTAACTGTCAACCTTCCCATGGCTGCGTCATTCTCAGCCCGAGCTACACTCAAGAGTACACGATCAATGAAGCGCTAAGGGGAAAGTAGAAATCCTGCTTCATACAAGTTGCCGAGTAAGCGATCAATGAAACCCTATGGTGAAAATCAAACTCCGGCATGATACAAGTTGCAAGATCACCCAGCTAGCCTATGATGGGTTGTCACTAGATAGGCTTAACTGTCAACTTTCCCATGGCAGCGACCTTCTCAGCCCGTGCTACACTCACGAGTAAGCGATCAATGAAACCCTATGGGGAAAATCAAACTCCGACATGGTACAAGTTGCAAGATCACCCAGCTAGCCTATGATGGGCTGTCACTAGATAGGCTTAACTGTCAACTTTCCCATGGCTGCGACCTTCTCAGCCCGAGCTACACTCAAGAGTACACGATCAATGAAACCCTATGGGGAAAATCAAACTCCGACATGGTACAAGTTGCAAGATCACCCAGCTAGCCTATGATGGGCTGTCACTAGATAGGCTTAACTGTCAACTTTCCCATGGCTGCGTCATTCTCAGCCCGAGCTATACTCAAGAGTACACGATCAATGAAGCGCTAAGGGGAAAGTAGAAATCCTGCTTCATACAAGTTGCCGAGTAAGCGGTCAATGAAACCCTATGGTGAAAATCAAACTCCGGCATGATACAAGTTGCAAGATCACCCAGCTAGCCTATGATGGGTTGTCACTAGATAGGCTTAACTGTCAACTTTCCCATGGCAGCGACGTTCTCAGCCCGTGCTACACTCACGAGTAAGCGATCAATGAAACCCTATGGGGAAAATCAAACTCCGACATGGTACAAGTTGCAAGATCACCCAGCTAGCCTATGATGGGCTGTCACTAGATAGGCTTAACTGTCAACTTTCCCATGGCTGCGACCTTCTCAGCCCGAGCTACACTCAAGAGTACACGATTAATGAAACCCTATGGGGAAAATCAAACTCCGACATGGTACAAGTTGCAAGATCACCCAGCTAGCCTATGATGGGTTGTCACTAGATAGGCTTAACTGTCAACTTTCCCATGGCTGCGTCATTCTCAGCCCGAGCTACACTCAAGAGTACACAATCAATGAAGCGCTAAGGGGAAAGTAGAAATCCTGCTTCATACAAGTTGCCGAGTAAGCGATCAATGAAACCCTATGGTGAAAATCAAACTCCGGCATGATACAAGTTGCAAGATCACCCAGCTAGCCTATTATGGGTTGTCACTAGATAGGCTTAACTGTCAACTTTCCCATGGCAGCGACCTTCTCAGCCCGTGCTACACTCACGAGTAAGCGATCAATGAAACCCTATGGGGAAAATCAAACTCCGACATGGTACAAGTTGCAAGATCACCCAGCTAGCCTATGATGGGCTGTCACTAGATAGGCTTAACTGTCAACTTTCCCATGGCTGCGACCTTCTCAGCCCGAGCTACACTCAAGAGTACACGATCAATAAAACCCTATGGGGAAAATCAAACTCCGACATGGTACAAGTTGCAAGATCACCCAGCTAGCCTATGATGGGCTGTCACTAGATAGGCTTAACTGTCAACTTTCCCATGGCTGCGTCATTCTCAGCCCGAGCTATACTCAAGAGTACACGATCAATGAAGCGCTAAGGGGAAAGTAGAAATCCTGCTTCATACAAGTTGCTGAGTAAGCGGTCAATGAAACCCTATGGTGAAAATCAAACTCCGGCATGATACAAGTTGCAAGATCACCCAGCTAGCCTACGATGGGTTGTCACTAGATAGGCTTAACTGTCAACTTTCCCATGGCAGCGACGTTCTCAGCCCGTGCTACACTCACGAGTAAGCGATCAATGAAACCCTATGGGGAAAATCAAACTCCGACATGGTACAAGTTGCAAGATCACCCAGCTAGCCTATGATGGGCTGTCACTAGATAGGCTTAACTGTCAACTTTCCCATGGCTGCGACCTTCTCAGCCCGAGCTACACTCAAGAGTACACGATCAATGAAACCCTACGGGGAAAATCAAACTCCGACATGGTACAAGTTGCAAGATCACCCAGCTAGCCTATGATGGGTTGTCACTAGATTGGCTTAACTGTCAACTTTCCCATGGCTGCGTCATTCTCAGCCCGAGCTACACTCAAGAGTACACAATCAATGAAGCGCTAAGGGGAAAGTAGAAATCCTGCTTTATACAAGTTGACGAGTAAGCGATCAATGAAACCCTATGGTGAAAATCAAACTCCGGCATGATACAAGTTGCAAGATCACCCAGCTAGCCTATGATGGGTTGTCACTAGATAGGCTTAACTGTCAACTTTCCCATGGCAGCGACGTTCTCAGCCCGTGCTACACTCACGAGTAAGCGATCAATGAAACCCTATGGGGAAAATCAAACTCCGACATGGTACAAGTTGCAAGATCACCCAGCTAGCCTATGATGGGCTGTCACTAGATAGGCTTAACTGTCAACTTTCCCATGGCTGCGACCTTCTCAGCCCGAGCTACACTCAAGAGTACACGATCAATGAAACCCTATGGGGAAAATCAAACTCCGACATGGTACAAGTTGCAAGATCACCCAGCTAGCCTATGATGGGCTGTCACTAGATAGGCTTAACTATCAACTTTCCCATGGCTGCGTCATTCTCAGCCCGAGCTATACTCAAGAGTACACGATCAATGAAGCGCTAAGGGGAAAGTAGAAATCCTGCTTCATACAAGTTGCCGAGTAAGCGGTCAATGAAACCCTATGGTGAAAATCAAACTCCGGCATGATACAAGTTGCAAGATCACCCAGCTAGCCTATGATGGGTTGTCACTACATAGGCTTAACTGTCAACTTTCCCATGGCAGCGACCTTCTCAGCCCGTGCTACACTCACGAGTAAGCGATCAATGAAACCCTATGGGGAAAATCAAACTCCGACATGGTACAAGTTGCAAGATCACCCAGCTAGCCTATGATGGGCTGTCACTAGATAGACTTAACTGTCAACTTTCCCATGGCTGCGACCTTCTCAGCCCGAGCTACACTCAAGAGTACACGATCAATGAAACCCTATGGGGAAAATCAAACTCCGACATGGTACAAGTTGCAAGATCACCCAGCTAGCCTATGATGGGTTGTCACTAGATAGGCTTAACTGTCAACCTTCCCATGGCTGCGTCATTCTCAGCCCGAGCTACACTCAAGAGTACACAATCAATGAAGCGCTAAGGGGAAAGTAGAAATCCTGCTTCATACAAGTTGCCGAGTAAGCGATCAATGAAACCCTATGGTGAAAATCAAACTCCGGCATGATACAAGTTGCAAGATCACCCAGCTAGCCTATGATGGGTTGTCACTAGATAGGCTTAACTGTCAACTTTCCCATGGCAGCGACCTTCTCAGCCCGTGCTACACTCACGAGTAAGCGATCAATGAAACCCTATGGGGAAAATCAAACTCCGACATGGTACAAGTTGCAAGATCACCCAGCTAGCCTATGATGGGCTGTCACTAGATAGGCTTAACTGTCAACTTTCCCATGGCTGCGACCTTCTCAGCCCGAGCTACACTCAAGAGTACACGATCAATGAAACCCTATGGGGAAAATCAAACTCCGACATGGTACAAGTTGCAAGATCACCCAGCTAGCCTATGATGGGCTGTCACTAGATAGGCTTAACTGTCAACTTTCCCATGGCTGCGTCATTCTCAGCCCGAGCTATACTCAAGAGTACACGATCAATGAAGCGCTAAGGGGAAAGTAGAAATCCTGCTTCATACAAGTTGCCGAGTAAGCGGTCAATGAAACCCTATGGTGAAAATCAAACTCCGTCATGATACAAGTTGCAAGATCACCCAGCTAGCCTATGATGGGTTGTCACTAGATAGGCTTAACTGTCAACTTTCCCATGGCAGCGACGTTCTCAGCCCGTGCTACACTCACGAGTAAGCGATCAATGAAACCCTATGGGGAAAATCAAACTCCGACATGGTACAAGTTGCAAGATCACCCAGCTAGCCTATGATGGGCTGTCACTAGATAGGCTTAACTGTCAACTTTCCCATGGCTGCGACCTTCTCAGCCCGAGCTACACTCAAGAGTACACGATCAATGAAACCCTATGGGGAAAATCAAACTCCGACATGGTACAAGTTGCAAGATCACCCAGCTAGCCTATGATGGGCTGTCACTAGATAGGCTTAACTGTCAACTTTCCCATGGCTGCGACCTTCTCAGCCCGAGCTACACTCAAGAGTACACGATCAATGAAACCCTATGGGGAAAATGAAACTCCGACATGGTACAAGTTGCAAGATCACCCAGCTAGCCTATGATGGGCTGTCACTAGATAGGCTTAACTGTCAACTTTCCCATGGCTGCGTCATTCTCAGCCCGAGCTATACTCAAGAGTACACGATCAATGAAGCGCTAAGGGGAAAGTAGAAATCCTGCTTCATACAAGTTGCCGAGTAAGCGGTCAATGAAACCCTATGGTGAAAATCAAACTCCGGCATGATACAAGTTGCAAGATCACCCAGCTAGCCTATGATGGGTTGTCACTAGATAGGCTTAACTGTCAACTTTCCCATGGCTGCGACCTTCTCAGCCCGAGCTACACTCAAGAGTACACGATCAATGAAACCCTATGGGGAAAATCAAACTCCGACATGGTACAAGTTGCAAGATCACCCAGCTAGCCTATGATGGGTTGTCACTAGATAGGCTTAACTGTCAACTTTCCCATGGCAGCGACGTTCTCAGCCCGTGCTACACTCACGAGTAAGCGATCAATGAAACCCTATGGGGAAAATCAAACTCCGACATGGTACAAGTTGCAAGATCACCCAGCTAGCCTATGATGGGCTGTCACTAGATAGGCTTAACTGTCAACTTTCCCATGGCAGCGACCTTCTCAGCCCGTGCTACACTCACGAGTAAGCGATCAATGAAACCCTATGGGGAAAATCAAACTCCGACATGGTACAAGTTGCAAGATCACCCAGCTAGCCTATGATGGGCTGTCACTAGATAGGCTTAACTGTCAACTTTCCCATGGCTGCGACCTTCTCAGCCCGAGTTACACTCAAGAGTACACGATCAATGAAGCGCTAAGGGGAAAGTAGAAATCCTGCTTCATACAAGTTGCCGAGTAAGCGGTCAATGAAACCCTATGGTGAAAATCAAACTCCGGCATGATACAAGTTGCAAGATCACCCAGCTAGCCTATGATGGGTTGTCACTAGATAGGCTTAACTGTCAACTTTCCCATGGCAGCGACGTTCTCAGCCCGTGCTACACTAACGAGTAAGCGATCAATGAAACCCTATGGGGAAAATCAAACTCCGACATGGTACAAGTTGCAAGATCACCCAGCTAGCCTATGATGGGCTGTCACTAGATAGGCTTAACTGTCAACTTTCCCATGGCTGCGACCTTCTCAGCCCGAGCTACACTCAAGAGTACACGATCAATGAAACCCTATGGGGAAAATCAAACTCCGACATGGTACAAGTTGCAAGATCACCCAGCTAGCCTATGATGGGCTGTCACTAGATAGGCTTAACTGTCAACTTTCCCATGGCTGCGACCTTCTGAGCCCGAGCTACACTCAAGAGTACACGATCAATGAAGCGCTAAGGGGAAAGTAGAAATCCTGCTTCATACAAGTTGCCGAGTAAGCGATCAATGAAACCCTATGGTGAAAATCAAACTCCGGCATGATACAAGTTGCAAGATCACCCAGCTAGCCTATGATGGGTTGTCACTAGATAGGCTTAACTGTCAACTTTCCCATGGCAGCGACCTTCTCAGCCCGTGCTACACTCACGAGTAAGCGATCAATGAAACCCTATGGGGAAAATCAAACTCCGACATGGTACAAGTTGCAAGATCACCCAGCTAGCCTATGATGGGCTGTCACTAGATAGGCTTAACTGTCAACTTTCCCATGGCTGCGACCTTCTCAGCCCGAGCTACACTCAAGAGTACACGATCAATGAAACCCTATGGGGAAAATCAAACTCCGACATGGTACAAGTTGCAAGATCACCCAGCTAGCCTATGATGGGCTGTCACTAGATAGGCTTAACTGTCAACTTTCCCATGGCTGCGTCATTCTCAGCCCGAGCTATACTCAAGAGTACACGGTCAATGAAGCGCTAAGGGGAAAGTAGAAATCCTGCTTCATACAAGTTGCTGAGTAAGCGGTCAATGAAACCCTATGGTGAAAATCAAACTCCGGCATGATACAAGTTGCAAGATCACCCAGCTAGCCTACGATGGGTTGTCACTAGATAGGCTTAACTGTCAACTTTCCCATGGCAGCGACGTTCTCAGCCCGTGCTACACTCACGAGTAAGCGATCAATGAAACCCTATGGGGAAAATCAAACTCCGACATGGTACAAGTTGCAAGATCACCCAGCTAGCCTATGATGGGCTGTCACTAGATAGGCTTAACTGTCAACTTTCCCATGGCTGCGACCTTCTCAGCCCGAGCTACACTCAAGAGTACACGATCAATGAAACCCTATGGGGAAAATCAAACTCCGACATGGTACAAGTTGCAAGATCACCCAGCTAGCCTATGATGGGTTGTCACTAGATAGGCTTAACTGTCAACTTTCCCATGGCTGCGTCATTCTCAGCCCGAGCTACACTCAAGAGTACACAATCAATGAAGCGCTAAGGGGAAAGTAGAAATCCTGCTTCATACAAGTTGCCGAGTAAGCGATCAATGAAACCCTATGGTGAAAATCAAACTCCGGCATGATACAAGTTGCAAGATCACCCAGCTAGCCTATTATGGGTTGTCACTAGATAGGCTTAACTGTCAACTTTCCCATGGCAGCGACCTTCTCAGCCCGTGCTACACTCACGAGTAAGCGATCAATGAAACCCTATGGGGAAAATCAAACTCCGACATGGTACAAGTTGCAAGATCACCCAGCTAGCCTATGATGGGCTGTCACTAGATAGGCTTAACTGTCAACTTTCCCATGGCTGCGACCTTCTCAGCCCGAGCTACACTCAAGAGTACACGATCAATGAAGCGCTAAGGGGAAAGTAGAAATCCTGCTTCATACAAGTTGCCGAGTAAGCGATCAATGAAACCCTATGGTGAAAATCAAACTCCGGCATGATACAAGTTGCAAGATCACCCAGCTAGCCTATGATGGGTTGTCACTAGATAGGCTTAACTGTCAACTTTCCCATGGCAGCGACCTTCTCAGCCCGTGCTACACTCACGAGTAAGCGATCAATGAAACCCTATGGGGAAAATCAAACTCCGACATGGTACAAGTTGCAAGATCACCCAACTAGCCTATGATGGGCTGTCACTAGATAGGCTTAACTGTCAACTTTCCCATGGCTGCGACCTTCTCAGCCCGAGCTACACTCAAGAGTACACGATCAATGAAACCCTATGGGGAAAATCAAACTCCGACATGGTACAAGTTGCAAGATCACCCAGCTAGCCTATGATGGGCTGTCACTAGATAGGCTTAACTGTCAACTTTCCCATGGCTGCGTCATTCTCAGCCCGAGCTATACTCAAGAGTACACGGTCAATGAAGCGCTAAGGGGAAAGTAGAAATCCTGCTTCATACAAGTTGCTGAGTAAGCGGTCAATGAAACCCTATGGTGAAAATCAAACTCCGGCATGATACAAGTTGCAAGATCACCCAGCTAGCCTACGATGGGTTGTCACTAGATAGGCTTAACTGTCAACTTTCCCATGGCAGCGACGTTCTCAGCCCGTGCTACACTCACGAGTAAGCGATCAATGAAACCCTATGGGGAAAATCAAACTCCGACATGGTACAAGTTGCAAGATCACCCAGCTAGCCTATGATGGGCTGTCACTAGATAGGCTTAACTGTCAACTTTCCCATGGCTGCGACCTTCTCAGCCCGAGCTACACTCAAGAGTACACGATCAATGAAGCGCTAAGGGGAAAGTAGAAAACCTGCTTCATACAAGTTGCCGAGTAAGCGATCAATGAAACCCTATGGTGAAAATCAAACTCCGGCATGATACAAGTTGCAAGATCACCCAGCTAGCCTATGATGGGTTGTCACTAGATAGGCTTAACTGTCAACTTTCCCATGGCAGCGACCTTCTCAGCCCGTGCTACACTCACGAGTAAGCGATCAATGAAACCCTATGGGGAAAATCAAACTCCGACATGGTACAAGTTGCAAGATCACCCAGCTAGCCTATGATGGGCTGTCACTAGATAGGCTTAACTGTCAACTTTCCCATGGCTGCGACCTTCTCAGCCCGAGCTACACTCAAGAGTACACGATCAATAAAACCCTATGGGGAAAATCAAACTCCGACATGGTACAAGTTGCAAGATCACCCAGCTAGCCTATGATGGGCTGTCACTAGATAGGCTTAACTGTCAACTTTCCCATGGCTGCGTCATTCTCAGCCCGAGCTATACTCAAGAGTACACGATCAATGAAGCGCTAAGGGGAAAGTAGAAATCCTGCTTCATACAAGTTGCTGAGTAAGCGGTCAATGAAACCCTATGGTGAAAATCAAACTCCGGCATGATACAAGTTGCAAGATCACCCAGCTAGCCTACGATGGGTTGTCACTAGATAGGCTTAACTGTCAACTTTCCCATGGCAGCGACGTTCTCAGCCCGTGCTACACTCACGAGTAAGCGATCAATGAAACCCTATGGGGAAAATCAAACTCCGACATGGTACAAGTTGCAAGATCACCCAGCTAGCCTATGATGGGCTGTCACTAGATAGGCTTAACTGTCAACTTTCCCATGGCTGCGACCTTCTCAGCCCGAGCTACACTCAAGAGTACACGATCAATGAAACCCTATGGGGAAAATCAAACTCCGACATGGTACAAGTTGCAAGATCACCCAGCTAGCCTATGATGGGTTGTCACTAGATAGGCTTAACTGTCAACCTTCCCATGGCTGCGTCATTCTCAGCCCGAGCTACACTCAAGAGTACACAATTAATGAAGCGCTAAGGGGAAAGTAGAAATCCTGCTTCATACAAGTTGCCGAGTAAGCGATCAATGAAACCCTATGGTGAAAATCAAACTCCGGCATGATACAAGTTGCAAGATCACCCAGCTAGCCTATGATGGGTTGTCACTAGATAGGCTTAACTGTCAACTTTCCCATGGCAGCGACCTTCTCAGCCCGTGCTACACTCACGAGTAAGCGATCAATGAAACCCTATGGGGAAAATCAAACTCCGACATGGTACAAGTTGCAAGATCACCCAGCTAGCCTATGATGGGCTGTCACTAGATAGGCTTAACTGTCAACTTTCCCATGGCTGCGACCTTCTCAGCCCGAGCTACACTCAAGAGTACACGATCAATGAAACCCTATGGGGAAAATGAAACTCCGACATGGTACAAGTTGCAAGATCACCCAGCTAGCCTATGATGGGCTGTCACTAGATAGGCTTAACTGTCAACTTTCCCATGGCTGCGTCATTCTCAGCCCGAGCTATACTCAAGAGTACACGATCAATGAAGCGCTAAGGGGAAAGTAGAAATCCTGCTTCATACAAGTTGCCGAGTAAGCGGTCAATGAAACCCTATGGTGAAAATCAAACTCCGGCATGATACAAGTTGCAAGATCACCCAGCTAGCCTATGATGGGTTGTCACTAGATAGGCTTAACTGTCAACTTTCCCATGGCTGCGACCTTCTCAGCCCGAGCTACACTCAAGAGTACACGATCAATGAAACCCTATGGGGAAAATCAAACTCCGACATGGTACAAGTTGCAAGATCACCCAGCTAGCCTATGATGGGTTGTCACTAGATAGGCTTAACTGTCAACTTTCCCATGGCAGCGACGTTCTCAGCCCGTGCTACACTCACGAGTAAGCGATCAATGAAACCCTATGGGGAAAATCAAACTCCGACATGGTACAAGTTGCAAGATCACCCAGCTAGCCTATGATGGGCTGTCACTAGATAGGCTTAACTGTCAACTTTCCCATGGCAGCGACCTTCTCAGCCCGTGCTACACTCACGAGTAAGCGATCAATGAAACCCTATGGGGAAAATCAAACTCCGACATGGTACAAGTTGCAAGATCACCCAGCTAGCCTATGATGGGCTGTCACTAGATAGGCTTAACTGTCAACTTTCCCATGGCTGCGACCTTCTCAGCCCGAGCTACACTCAAGAGTACACGATCAATGAAGCGCTAAGGGGAAAGTAGAAATCCTGCTTCATACAAGTTGCCGAGTAAGCGGTCAATGAAACCCTATGGTGAAAATCAAACTCCGGCATGATACAAGTTGCAAGATCACCCAGCTAGCCTATGATGGGTTGTCACTAGATAGGCTTAACTGTCAACTTTCCCATGGCAGCGACGTTCTCAGCCCGTGCTACACTAACGAGTAAGCGATCAATGAAACCCTATGGGGAAAATCAAACTCCGACATGGTACAAGTTGCAAGATCACCCAGCTAGCCTATGATGGGCTGTCACTAGATAGGCTTAACTGTCAACTTTCCCATGGCTGCGACCTTCTCAGCCCGAGCTACACTCAAGAGTACACGATCAATGAAACCCTATGGGGAAAATCAAACTCCGACATGGTACAAGTTGCAAGATCACCCAGCTAGCCTATGATGGGTTGTCACTAGATAGGCTTAACTGTCAACTTTCCCATGGCTGCGTCATTCTCAGCCCGAGCTACACTCAAGAGTACACAATCAATGAAGCGCTAAGGGGAAAGTAGAAATCCTGCTTCATACAAGTTGCCGAGTAAGCGATCAATGAAACCCTATGGTGAAAATCAAACTCCGGCATGATACAAGTTGCAAGATCACCCAGCTAGCCTATTATGGGTTGTCACTAGATAGGCTTAACTGTCAACTTTCCCATGGCAGCGACCTTCTCAGCCCGTGCTACACTCACGAGTAAGCGATCAATGAAACCCTATGGGGAAAATCAAACTCCGACATGGTACAAGTTGCAAGATCACCCAGCTAGCCTATGATGGGCTGTCACTAGATAGGCTTAACTGTCAACTTTCCCATGGCTGCGACCTTCTCAGCCCGAGCTACACTCAAGAGTACACGATCAATGAAGCGCTAAGGGGAAAGTAGAAATCCTGCTTCATACAAGTTGCCGAGTAAGCGATCAATGAAACCCTATGGTGAAAATCAAACTCCGGCATGATACAAGTTGCAAGATCACCCAGCTAGCCTATGATGGGTTGTCACTAGATAGGCTTAACTGTCAACTTTCCCATGGCAGCGACCTTCTCAGCCCGTGCTACACTCACGAGTAAGCGATCAATGAAACCCTATGGGGAAAATCAAACTCCGACATGGTACAAGTTGCAAGATCACCCAGCTAGCCTATGATGGGCTGTCACTAGATAGGCTTAACTGTCAACTTTCCCATGGCTGCGACCTTCTCAGCCCGAGCTACACTCAAGAGTACACGATCAATGAAACCCTATGGGGAAAATCAAACTCCGACATGGTACAAGTTGCAAGATCACCCAGCTAGCCTATGATGGGCTGTCACTAGATAGGCTTAACTGTCAACTTTCCCATGGCTGCGTCATTCTCAGCCCGAGCTATACTCAAGAGTACACGGTCAATGAAGCGCTAAGGGGAAAGTAGAAATCCTGCTTCATACAAGTTGCTGAGTAAGCGGTCAATGAAACCCTATGGTGAAAATCAAACTCCGGCATGATACAAGTTGCAAGATCACCCAGCTAGCCTACGATGGGTTGTCACTAGATAGGCTTAACTGTCAACTTTCCCATGGCAGCGACGTTCTCAGCCCGTGCTACACTCACGAGTAAGCGATCAATGAAACCCTATGGGGAAAATCAAACTCCGACATGGTACAAGTTGCAAGATCACCCAGCTAGCCTATGATGGGCTGTCACTAGATAGGCTTAACTGTCAACTTTCCCATGGCTGCGACCTTCTCAGCCCGAGCTACACTCAAGAGTACACGATCAATGAAACCCTATGGGGAAAATCAAACTCCGACATGGTACAAGTTGCAAGATCACCCAGCTAGCCTATGATGGGTTGTCACTAGATTGGCTTAACTGTCAACTTTCCCATGGCTGCGTCATTCTCAGCCCGAGCTACACTCAAGAGTACACAATCAATGAAGCGCTAAGGGGAAAGTAGAAATCCTGCTTTATACAAGTTGCCGAGTAAGCGATCAATGAAACCCTATGGTGAAAATCAAACTCCGGCATGATACAAGTTGCAAGATCACCCAGCTAGCCTATGATGGGTTGTCACTAGATAGGCTTAACTGTCAACTTTCCCATGGCAGCGACGTTCTCAGCCCGTGCTACACTCACGAGTAAGCGATCAATGAAACCCTATGGGGAAAATCAAACTCCGACATGGTACAAGTTGCAAGATCACCCAGCTAGCCTATGATGGGCTGTCACTAGATAGGCTTAACTGTCAACTTTCCCATGGCTGCGACCTTCTCAGCCCGAGCTACACTCAAGAGTACACGATCAATGAAACCCTATGGGGAAAATCAAACTCCGACATGGTACAAGTTGCAAGATCACCCAGCTAGCCTATGATGGGTTGTCACTAGATAGGCTTAACTGTCAACCTTCCCATGGCTGCGTCATTCTCAGCCCGAGCTACACTCAAGAGTACACGATCAATGAAGCGCTAAGGGGAAAGTAGAAATCCTGCTTCATACAAGTTGCCGAGTAAGCGATCAATGAAACCCTATGGTGAAAATCAAACTCCGGCATGATACAAGTTGCAAGATCACCCAGCTAGCCTATGATGGGTTGTCACTAGATAGGCTTAACTGTCAACTTTCCCATGGCAGCGACCTTCTCAGCCCGTGCTACACTCACGAGTAAGCGATCAATGAAACCCTATGGGGAAAATCAAACTCCGACATGGTACAAGTTGCAAGATCACCCAGCTAGCCTATGATGGGCTGTCACTAGATAGGCTTAACTGTCAACTTTCCCATGGCTGCGACCTTCTCAGCCCGAGCTACACTCAAGAGTACACGATCAATGAAACCCTATGGGGAAAATCAAACTCCGACATGGTACAAGTTGCAAGATCACCCAGCTAGCCTATGATGGGCTGTCACTAGATAGGCTTAACTGTCAACTTTCCCATGGCTGCGTCATTCTCAGCCCGAGCTATACTCAAGAGTACACGATCAATGAAGCGCTAAGGGGAAAGTAGAAATCCTGCTTCATACAAGTTGCCGAGTAAGCGGTCAATGAAACCCTATGGTGAAAATCAAACTCCGGCATGATACAAGTTGCAAGATCACCCAGCTAGCCTATGATGGGTTGTCACTAGATAGGCTTAACTGTCAACTTTCCCATGGCAGCGACGTTCTCAGCCCGTGCTACACTCACGAGTAAGCGATCAATGAAACCCTATGGGGAAAATCAAACTCCGACATGGTACAAGTTGCAAGATCACCCAGCTAGCCTATGATGGGCTGTCACTAGATAGGCTTAACTGTCAACTTTCCCATGGCTGCGACCTTCTCAGCCCGAGCTACACTCAAGAGTACACGATTAATGAAACCCTATGGGGAAAATCAAACTCCGACATGGTACAAGTTGCAAGATCACCCAGCTAGCCTATGATGGGTTGTCACTAGATAGGCTTAACTGTCAACTTTCCCATGGCTGCGTCATTCTCAGCCCGAGCTACACTCAAGAGTACACAATCAATGAAGCGCTAAGGGGAAAGTAGAAATCCTGCTTCATACAAGTTGCCGAGTAAGCGATCAATGAAACCCTATGGTGAAAATCAAACTCCGGCATGATACAAGTTGCAAGATCACCCAGCTAGCCTATTATGGGTTGTCACTAGATAGGCTTAACTGTCAACTTTCCCATGGCAGCGACCTTCTCAGCCCGTGCTACACTCACGAGTAAGCGATCAATGAAACCCTATGGGGAAAATCAAACTCCGACATGGTACAAGTTGCAAGATCACCCAGCTAGCCTATGATGGGCTGTCACTAGATAGGCTTAACTGTCAACTTTCCCATGGCTGCGACCTTCTCAGCCCGAGCTACACTCAAGAGTACACGATCAATAAAACCCTATGGGGAAAATCAAACTCCGACATGGTACAAGTTGCAAGATCACCCAGCTAGCCTATGATGGGCTGTCACTAGATAGGCTTAACTGTCAACTTTCCCATGGCTGCGTCATTCTCAGCCCGAGCTATACTCAAGAGTACACGATCAATGAAGCGCTAAGGGGAAAGTAGAAATCCTGCTTCATACAAGTTGCTGAGTAAGCGGTCAATGAAACCCTATGGTGAAAATCAAACTCCGGCATGATACAAGTTGCAAGATCACCCAGCTAGCCTACGATGGGTTGTCACTAGATAGGCTTAACTGTCAACTTTCCCATGGCAGCGACGTTCTCAGCCCGTGCTACACTCACGAGTAAGCGATCAATGAAACCCTATGGGGAAAATCAAACTCCGACATGGTACAAGTTGCAAGATCACCCAGCTAGCCTATGATGGGCTGTCACTAGATAGGCTTAACTGTCAACTTTCCCATGGCTGCGACCTTCTCAGCCCGAGCTACACTCAAGAGTACACGATCAATGAAACCCTATGGGGAAAATCAAACTCCGACATGGTACAAGTTGCAAGATCACCCAGCTAGCCTATGATGGGTTGTCACTAGATTGGCTTAACTGTCAACTTTCCCATGGCTGCGTCATTCTCAGCCCGAGCTACACTCAAGAGTACACAATCAATGAAGCGCTAAGGGGAAAGTAGAAATCCTGCTTTATACAAGTTGACGAGTAAGCGATCAATGAAACCCTATGGTGAAAATCAAACTCCGGCATGATACAAGTTGCAAGATCACCCAGCTAGCCTATGATGGGTTGTCACTAGATAGGCTTAACTGTCAACTTTCCCATGGCAGCGACGTTCTCAGCCCGTGCTACACTCACGAGTAAGCGATCAATGAAACCCTATGGGGAAAATCAAACTCCGACATGGTACAAGTTGCAAGATCACCCAGCTAGCCTATGATGGGCTGTCACTAGATAGGCTTAACTGTCAACTTTCCCATGGCTGCGACCTTCTCAGCCCGAGCTACACTCAAGAGTACACGATCAATGAAACCCTATGGGGAAAATCAAACTCCGACATGGTACAAGTTGCAAGATCACCCAGCTAGCCTATGATGGGCTGTCACTAGATAGGCTTAACTATCAACTTTCCCATGGCTGCGTCATTCTCAGCCCGAGCTATACTCAAGAGTACACGATCAATGAAGCGCTAAGGGGAAAGTAGAAATCCTGCTTCATACAAGTTGCCGAGTAAGCGGTCAATGAAACCCTATGGTGAAAATCAAACTCCGGCATGATACAAGTTGCAAGATCACCCAGCTAGCCTATGATGGGTTGTCACTACATAGGCTTAACTGTCAACTTTCCCATGGCAGCGACCTTCTCAGCCCGTGCTACACTCACGAGTAAGCGATCAATGAAACCCTATGGGGAAAATCAAACTCCGACATGGTACAAGTTGCAAGATCACCCAGCTAGCCTATGATGGGCTGTCACTAGATAGACTTAACTGTCAACTTTCCCATGGCTGCGACCTTCTCAGCCCGAGCTACACTCAAGAGTACACGATCAATGAAACCCTATGGGGAAAATCAAACTCCGACATGGTACAAGTTGCAAGATCACCCAGCTAGCCTATGATGGGTTGTCACTAGATAGGCTTAACTGTCAACCTTCCCATGGCTGCGTCATTCTCAGCCCGAGCTACACTCAAGAGTACACAATCAATGAAGCGCTAAGGGGAAAGTAGAAATCCTGCTTCATACAAGTTGCCGAGTAAGCGATCAATGAAACCCTATGGTGAAAATCAAACTCCGGCATGATACAAGTTGCAAGATCACCCAGCTAGCCTATGATGGGTTGTCACTAGATAGGCTTAACTGTCAACTTTCCCATGGCAGCGACCTTCTCAGCCCGTGCTACACTCACGAGTAAGCGATCAATGAAACCCTATGGGGAAAATCAAACTCCGACATGGTACAAGTTGCAAGATCACCCAGCTAGCCTATGATGGGCTGTCACTAGATAGGCTTAACTGTCAACTTTCCCATGGCTGCGACCTTCTCAGCCCGAGCTATACTCAAGAGTACACGATCAATGAAGCGCTAAGGGGAAAGTAGAAATCCTGCTTCATACAAGTTGCCGAGTAAGCGGTCAATGAAACCCTATGGTGAAAATCAAACTCCGGCATGATACAAGTTGCAAGATCACCCAGCTAGCCTATGATGGGTTGTCACTAGATAGGCTTAACTGTCAACTTTCCCATGGCAGCGACGTTCTCAGCCCGTGCTACACTCACGAGTAAGCGATCAATGAAACCCTATGGGGAAAATCAAACTCCGACATGGTACAAGTTGCAAGATCACCCAGCTAGCCTATGATGGGCTGTCACTAGATAGGCTTAACTGTCAACTTTCCCATGGCTGCGACCTTCTCAGCCCGAGCTACACTCAAGAGTACACGATCAATGAAACCCTATGGGGAAAATCAAACTCCGACATGGTACAAGTTGCAAGATCACCCAGCTAGCCTATGATGGGTTGTCACTAGATTGGCTTAACTGTCAACTTTCCCATGGCTGCGTCATTCTCAGCCCGAGCTACACTCAAGAGTACACAATCAATGAAGCGCTAAGGGGAAAGTAGAAATCCTGCTTTATACAAGTTGCCGAGTAAGCGATCAATGAAACCCTATGGTGAAAATCAAACTCCGGCATGATACAAGTTGCAAGATCACCCAGCTAGCCTATGATGGGTTGTCACTAGATAGGCTTAACTGTCAACTTTCCCATGGCAGCGACGTTCTCAGCCCGTGCTACACTCACGAGTAAGCGATCAATGAAACCCTATGGGGAAAATCAAACTCCGACATGGTACAAGTTGCAAGATCACCCAGCTAGCCTATGATGGGCTGTCACTAGATAGGCTTAACTGTCAACTTTCCCATGGCTGCGACCTTCTCAGCCCGAGCTACACTCAAGAGTACACGATCAATGAAACCCTATGGGGAAAATCAAACTCCGACATGGTACAAGTTGCAAGATCACCCAGCTAGCCTATGATGGGTTGTCACTAGATAGGCTTAACTGTCAACCTTCCCATGGCTGCGTCATTCTCAGCCCGAGCTACACTCAAGAGTACACGATCAATGAAGCGCTAAGGGGAAAGTAGAAATCCTGCTTCATACAAGTTGCCGAGTAAGCGATCAATGAAACCCTATGGTGAAAATCAAACTCCGGCATGATACAAGTTGCAAGATCACCCAGCTAGCCTATGATGGGTTGTCACTAGATAGGCTTAACTGTCAACTTTCCCATGGCAGCGACCTTCTCAGCCCGTGCTACACTCACGAGTAAGCGATCAATGAAACCCTATGGGGAAAATCAAACTCCGACATGGTACAAGTTGCAAGATCACCCAGCTAGCCTATGATGGGCTGTCACTAGATAGGCTTAACTGTCAACTTTCCCATGGCTGCGACCTTCTCAGCCCGAGCTACACTCAAGAGTACACGATCAATGAAACCCTATGGGGAAAATCAAACTCCGACATGGTACAAGTTGCAAGATCACCCAGCTAGCCTATGATGGGCTGTCACTAGATAGGCTTAACTGTCAACTTTCCCATGGCTGCGTCATTCTCAGCCCGAGCTATACTCAAGAGTACACGATCAATGAAGCGCTAAGGGGAAAGTAGAAATCCTGCTTCATACAAGTTGCCGAGTAAGCGGTCAATGAAACCCTATGGTGAAAATCAAACTCCGGCATGATACAAGTTGCAAGATCACCCAGCTAGCCTATGATGGGTTGTCACTAGATAGGCTTAACTGTCAACTTTCCCATGGCAGCGACGTTCTCAGCCCGTGCTACACTCACGAGTAAGCGATCAATGAAACCCTATGGGGAAAATCAAACTCCGACATGGTACAAGTTGCAAGATCACCCAGCTAGCCTATGATGGGCTGTCACTAGATAGGCTTAACTGTCAACTTTCCCATGGCTGCGACCTTCTCAGCCCGAGCTACACTCAAGAGTACACGATTAATGAAACCCTATGGGGAAAATCAAACTCCGACATGGTACAAGTTGCAAGATCACCCAGCTAGCCTATGATGGGTTGTCACTAGATAGGCTTAACTGTCAACTTTCCCATGGCTGCGTCATTCTCAGCCCGAGCTACACTCAAGAGTACACAATCAATGAAGCGCTAAGGGGAAAGTAGAAATCCTGCTTCATACAAGTTGCCGAGTAAGCGATCAATGAAACCCTATGGTGAAAATCAAACTCCGGCATGATACAAGTTGCAAGATCACCCAGCTAGCCTATTATGGGTTGTCACTAGATAGGCTTAACTGTCAACTTTCCCATGGCAGCGACCTTCTCAGCCCGTGCTACACTCACGAGTAAGCGATCAATGAAACCCTATGGGGAAAATCAAACTCCGACATGGTACAAGTTGCAAGATCACCCAGCTAGCCTATGATGGGCTGTCACTAGATAGGCTTAACTGTCAACTTTCCCATGGCTGCGACCTTCTCAGCCCGAGCTACACTCAAGAGTACACGATCAATGAAGCGCTAAGGGGAAAGTAGAAATCCTGCTTCATACAAGTTGCCGAGTAAGCGATCAATGAAACCCTATGGTGAAAATCAAACTCCGGCATGATACAAGTTGCAAGATCACCCAGCTAGCCTATGATGGGTTGTCACTAAATAGGCTTAACTGTCAACTTTCCCATGGCAGCGACCTTCTCAGCCCGTGCTACACTCACGAGTAAGCGATCAATGAAACCCTATGGGGAAAATCAAACTCCGACATGGTACAAGTTGCAAGATCACCCAGCTAGCCTATGATGGGCTGTCACTAGATAGGCTTAACTGTCAACTTTCCCATGGCTGCGACCTTCTCAGCCCGAGCTACACTCAAGAGTACACGATCAATAAAACCCTATGGGGAAAATCAAACTCCGACATGGTACAAGTTGCAAGATCACCCAGCTAGCCTATGATGGGCTGTCACTAGATAGGCTTAACTGTCAACTTTCCCATGGCTGCGTCATTCTCAGCCCGAGCTATACTCAAGAGTACACGATCAATGAAGCGCTAAGGGGAAAGTAGAAATCCTGCTTCATACAAGTTGCTGAGTAAGCGGTCAATGAAACCCTATGGTGAAAATCAAACTCCGGCATGATACAAGTTGCAAGATCACCCAGCTAGCCTACGATGGGTTGTCACTAGATAGGCTTAACTGTCAACTTTCCCATGGCAGCGACGTTCTCAGCCCGTGCTACACTCACGAGTAAGCGATCAATGAAACCCTATGGGGAAAATCAAACTCCGACATGGTACAAGTTGCAAGATCACCCAGCTAGCCTATGATGGGCTGTCACTAGATAGGCTTAACTGTCAACTTTCCCATGGCTGCGACCTTCTCAGCCCGAGCTACACTCAAGAGTACACGATCAATGAAACCCTATGGGGAAAATCAAACTCCGACATGGTACAAGTTGCAAGATCACCCAGCTAGCCTATGATGGGTTGTCACTAGATTGGCTTAACTGTCAACTTTCCCATGGCTGCGTCATTCTCAGCCCGAGCTACACTCAAGAGTACACAATCAATGAAGCGCTAAGGGGAAAGTAGAAATCCTGCTTTATACAAGTTGACGAGTAAGCGATCAATGAAACCCTATGGTGAAAATCAAACTCCGGCATGATACAAGTTGCAAGATCACCCAGCTAGCCTATGATGGGTTGTCACTAGATAGGCTTAACTGTCAACTTTCCCATGGCAGCGACGTTCTCAGCCCGTGCTACACTCACGAGTAAGCGATCAATGAAACCCTATGGGGAAAATCAAACTCCGACATGGTACAAGTTGCAAGATCACCCAGCTAGCCTATGATGGGCTGTCACTAGATAGGCTTAACTGTCAACTTTCCCATGGCTGCGACCTTCTCAGCCCGAGCTACACTCAAGAGTACACGATCAATGAAACCCTATGGGGAAAATCAAACTCCGACATGGTACAAGTTGCAAGATCACCCAGCTAGCCTATGATGGGCTGTCACTAGATAGGCTTAACTATCAACTTTCCCATGGCTGCGTCATTCTCAGCCCGAGCTATACTCAAGAGTACACGATCAATGAAGCGCTAAGGGGAAAGTAGAAATCCTGCTTCATACAAGTTGCCGAGTAAGCGGTCAATGAAACCCTATGGTGAAAATCAAACTCCGGCATGATACAAGTTGCAAGATCACCCAGCTAGCCTATGATGGGTTGTCACTACATAGGCTTAACTGTCAACTTTCCCATGGCAGCGACCTTCTCAGCCCGTGCTACACTCACGAGTAAGCGATCAATGAAACCCTATGGGGAAAATCAAACTCCGACATGGTACAAGTTGCAAGATCACCCAGCTAGCCTATGATGGGCTGTCACTAGATAGACTTAACTGTCAACTTTCCCATGGCTGCGACCTTCTCAGCCCGAGCTACACTCAAGAGTACACGATCAATGAAACCCTATGGGGAAAATCAAACTCCGACATGGTACAAGTTGCAAGATCACCCAGCTAGCCTATGATGGGTTGTCACTAGATAGGCTTAACTGTCAACCTTCCCATGGCTGCGTCATTCTCAGCCCGAGCTACACTCAAGAGTACACAATCAATGAAGCGCTAAGGGGAAAGTAGAAATCCTGCTTCATACAAGTTGCCGAGTAAGCGATCAATGAAACCCTATGGTGAAAATCAAACTCCGGCATGATACAAGTTGCAAGATCACCCAGCTAGCCTATGATGGGTTGTCACTAGATAGGCTTAACTGTCAACTTTCCCATGGCAGCGACCTTCTCAGCCCGTGCTACACTCACGAGTAAGCGATCAATGAAACCCTATGGGGAAAATCAAACTCCGACATGGTACAAGTTGCAAGATCACCCAGCTAGCCTATGATGGGCTGTCACTAGATAGGCTTAACTGTCAACTTTCCCATGGCTGCGACCTTCTCAGCCCGAGCTACACTCAAGAGTACACGATCAATGAAACCCTATGGGGAAAATCAAACTCCGACATGGTACAAGTTGCAAGATCACCCAGCTAGCCTATGATGGGCTGTCACTAGATAGGCTTAACTGTCAACTTTCCCATGGCTGCGTCATTCTCAGCCCGAGCTATACTCAAGAGTACACGATCAATGAAGCGCTAAGGGGAAAGTAGAAATCCTGCTTCATACAAGTTGCCGAGTAAGCGGTCAATGAAACCCTATGGTGAAAATCAAACTCCGTCATGATACAAGTTGCAAGATCACCCAGCTAGCCTATGATGGGTTGTCACTAGATAGGCTTAACTGTCAACTTTCCCATGGCAGCGACGTTCTCAGCCCGTGCTACACTCACGAGTAAGCGATCAATGAAACCCTATGGGGAAAATCAAACTCCGACATGGTACAAGTTGCAAGATCACCCAGCTAGCCTATGATGGGCTGTCACTAGATAGGCTTAACTGTCAACTTTCCCATGGCTGCGACCTTCTCAGCCCGAGCTACACTCAAGAGTACACGATCAATGAAACCCTATGGGGAAAATCAAACTCCGACATGGTACAAGTTGCAAGATCACCCAGCTAGCCTATGATGGGTTGTCACTAGATAGGCTTAACTGTCAACCTTCCCATGGCTGCGTCATTCTCAGCCCGAGCTACACTCAAGAGTACACAATCAATGAAGCGCTAAGGGGAAAGTAGAAATCCTGCTTCATACAAGTTGCCGAGTAAGCGATCAATGAAACCCTATGGTGAAAATCAAACTCCGGCATGATACAAGTTGCAAGATCACCCAGCTAGCCTATGATGGGTTGTCACTAGATAGGCTTAACTGTCAACTTTCCCATGGCAGCGACCTTCTCAGCCCGTGCTACACTCACGAGTAAGCGATCAATGAAACCCTATGGGGAAAATCAAACTCCGACATGGTACAAGTTGCAAGATCACCCAGCTAGCCTATGATGGGCTGTCACTAGATAGGCTTAACTGTCAACTTTCCCATGGCTGCGACCTTCTCAGCCCGAGCTACACTCAAGAGTACACGATCAATGAAACCCTATGGGGAAAATGAAACTCCGACATGGTACAAGTTGCAAGATCACCCAGCTAGCCTATGATGGGCTGTCACTAGATAGGCTTAACTGTCAACTTTCCCATGGCTGCGTCATTCTCAGCCCGAGCTATACTCAAGAGTACACGATCAATGAAGCGCTAAGGGGAAAGTAGAAATCCTGCTTCATACAAGTTGCCGAGTAAGCGGTCAATGAAACCCTATGGTGAAAATCAAACTCCGGCATGATACAAGTTGCAAGATCACCCAGCTAGCCTATGATGGGTTGTCACTAGATAGGCTTAACTGTCAACTTTCCCATGGCTGCGACCTTCTCAGCCCGAGCTACACTCAAGAGTACACGATCAATGAAACCCTATGGGGAAAATCAAACTCCGACATGGTACAAGTTGCAAGATCACCCAGCTAGCCTATGATGGGTTGTCACTAGATAGGCTTAACTGTCAACTTTCCCATGGCAGCGACGTTCTCAGCCCGTGCTACACTCACGAGTAAGCGATCAATGAAACCCTATGGGGAAAATCAAACTCCGACATGGTACAAGTTGCAAGATCACCCAGCTAGCCTATGATGGGCTGTCACTAGATAGGCTTAACTGTCAACTTTCCCATGGCAGCGACCTTCTCAGCCCGTGCTACACTCACGAGTAAGCGATCAATGAAACCCTATGGGGAAAATCAAACTCCGACATGGTACAAGTTGCAAGATCACCCAGCTAGCCTATGATGGGCTGTCACTAGATAGGCTTAACTGTCAACTTTCCCATGGCTGCGACCTTCTCAGCCCGAGCTACACTCAAGAGTACACGATCAATGAAGCGCTAAGGGGAAAGTAGAAATCCTGCTTCATACAAGTTGCCGAGTAAGCGGTCAATGAAACCCTATGGTGAAAATCAAACTCCGGCATGATACAAGTTGCAAGATCACCCAGCTAGCCTATGATGGGTTGTCACTAGATAGGCTTAACTGTCAACTTTCCCATGGCAGCGACGTTCTCAGCCCGTGCTACACTCACGAGTAAGCGATCAATGAAACCCTATGGGGAAAATCAAACTCCGACATGGTACAAGTTGCAAGATCACCCAGCTAGCCTATGATGGGCTGTCACTAGATAGGCTTAACTGTCAACTTTCCCATGGCTGCGACCTTCTCAGCCCGAGCTACACTCAAGAGTACACGATCAATGAAACCCTATGGGGAAAATCAAACTCCGACATGGTACAAGTTGCAAGATCACCCAGCTAGCCTATGATGGGTTGTCACTAGATAGGCTTAACTGTCAACCTTCCCATGGCTGCGTCATTCTCAGCCCGAGCTACACTCAAGAGTACACGATCAATGAAGCGCTAAGGGGAAAGTAGAAATCCTGCTTCATACAAGTTGCCGAGTAAGCGATCAATGAAACCCTATGGTGAAAATCAAACTCCGGCATGATACAAGTTGCAAGATCACCCAGCTAGCCTATGATGGGTTGTCACTAGATAGGCTTAACTGTCAACTTTCCCATGGCAGCGACCTTCTCAGCCCGTGCTACACTCACGAGTAAGCGATCAATGAAACCCTATGGGGAAAATCAAACTCCGACATGGTACAAGTTGCAAGATCACCCAGCTAGCCTATGATGGGCTGTCACTAGATAGGCTTAACTGTCAACTTTCCCATGGCTGCGACCTTCTCAGCCCGAGCTACACTCAAGAGTACACGATCAATGAAACCCTATGGGGAAAATCAAACTCCGACATGGTACAAGTTGCAAGATCACCCAGCTAGCCTATGATGGGCTGTCACTAGATAGGCTTAACTGTCAACTTTCCCATGGCTGCGTCATTCTCAGCCCGAGCTATACTCAAGAGTACACGATCAATGAAGCGCTAAGGGGAAAGTAGAAATCCTGCTTCATACAAGTTGCCGAGTAAGCGGTCAATGAAACCCTATGGTGAAAATCAAACTCCGGCATGATACAAGTTGCAAGATCACCCAGCTAGCCTATGATGGGTTGTCACTAGATAGGCTTAACTGTCAACTTTCCCATGGCAGCGACGTTCTCAGCCCGTGCTACACTCACGAGTAAGCGATCAATGAAACCCTATGGGGAAAATCAAACTCCGACATGGTACAAGTTGCAAGATCACCCAGCTAGCCTATGATGGGCTGTCACTAGATAGGCTTAACTGTCAACTTTCCCATGGCTGCGACCTTCTCAGCCCGAGCTACACTCAAGAGTACACGATTAATGAAACCCTATGGGGAAAATCAAACTCCGACATGGTACAAGTTGCAAGATCACCCAGCTAGCCTATGATGGGTTGTCACTAGATAGGCTTAACTGTCAACTTTCCCATGGCTGCGTCATTCTCAGCCCGAGCTACACTCAAGAGTACACAATCAATGAAGCGCTAAGGGGAAAGTAGAAATCCTGCTTCATACAAGTTGCCGAGTAAGCGATCAATGAAACCCTATGGTGAAAATCAAACTCCGGCATGATACAAGTTGCAAGATCACCCAGCTAGCCTATTATGGGTTGTCACTAGATAGGCTTAACTGTCAACTTTCCCATGGCAGCGACCTTCTCAGCCCGTGCTACACTCACGAGTAAGCGATCAATGAAACCCTATGGGGAAAATCAAACTCCGACATGGTACAAGTTGCAAGATCACCCAGCTAGCCTATGATGGGCTGTCACTAGATAGGCTTAACTGTCAACTTTCCCATGGCTGCGACCTTCTCAGCCCGAGCTACACTCAAGAGTACACGATCAATGAAGCGCTAAGGGGAAAGTAGAAATCCTGCTTCATACAAGTTGCCGAGTAAGCGATCAATGAAACCCTATGGTGAAAATCAAACTCCGGCATGATACAAGTTGCAAGATCACCCAGCTAGCCTATGATGGGTTGTCACTAAATAGGCTTAACTGTCAACTTTCCCATGGCAGCGACCTTCTCAGCCCGTGCTACACTCACGAGTAAGCGATCAATGAAACCCTATGGGGAAAATCAAACTCCGACATGGTACAAGTTGCAAGATCACCCAGCTAGCCTATGATGGGCTGTCACTAGATAGGCTTAACTGTCAACTTTCCCATGGCTGCGACCTTCTCAGCCCGAGCTACACTCAAGAGTACACGATCAATAAAACCCTATGGGGAAAATCAAACTCCGACATGGTACAAGTTGCAAGATCACCCAGCTAGCCTATGATGGGCTGTCACTAGATAGGCTTAACTGTCAACTTTCCCATGGCTGCGTCATTCTCAGCCCGAGCTATACTCAAGAGTACACGATCAATGAAGCGCTAAGGGGAAAGTAGAAATCCTGCTTCATACAAGTTGCTGAGTAAGCGGTCAATGAAACCCTATGGTGAAAATCAAACTCCGGCATGATACAAGTTGCAAGATCACCCAGCTAGCCTACGATGGGTTGTCACTAGATAGGCTTAACTGTCAACTTTCCCATGGCAGCGACGTTCTCAGCCCGTGCTACACTCACGAGTAAGCGATCAATGAAACCCTATGGGGAAAATCAAACTCCGACATGGTACAAGTTGCAAGATCACCCAGCTAGCCTATGATGGGCTGTCACTAGATAGGCTTAACTGTCAACTTTCCCATGGCTGCGACCTTCTCAGCCCGAGCTACACTCAAGAGTACACGATCAATGAAACCCTATGGGGAAAATCAAACTCCGACATGGTACAAGTTGCAAGATCACCCAGCTAGCCTATGATGGGTTGTCACTAGATTGGCTTAACTGTCAACTTTCCCATGGCTGCGTCATTCTCAGCCCGAGCTACACTCAAGAGTACACAATCAATGAAGCGCTAAGGGGAAAGTAGAAATCCTGCTTTATACAAGTTGACGAGTAAGCGATCAATGAAACCCTATGGTGAAAATCAAACTCCGGCATGATACAAGTTGCAAGATCACCCAGCTAGCCTATGATGGGTTGTCACTAGATAGGCTTAACTGTCAACTTTCCCATGGCAGCGACGTTCTCAGCCCGTGCTACACTCACGAGTAAGCGATCAATGAAACCCTATGGGGAAAATCAAACTCCGACATGGTACAAGTTGCAAGATCACCCAGCTAGCCTATGATGGGCTGTCACTAGATAGGCTTAACTGTCAACTTTCCCATGGCTGCGACCTTCTCAGCCCGAGCTACACTCAAGAGTACACGATCAATGAAACCCTATGGGGAAAATCAAACTCCGACATGGTACAAGTTGCAAGATCACCCAGCTAGCCTATGATGGGCTGTCACTAGATAGGCTTAACTATCAACTTTCCCATGGCTGCGTCATTCTCAGCCCGAGCTATACTCAAGAGTACACGATCAATGAAGCGCTAAGGGGAAAGTAGAAATCCTGCTTCATACAAGTTGCCGAGTAAGCGGTCAATGAAACCCTATGGTGAAAATCAAACTCCGGCATGATACAAGTTGCAAGATCACCCAGCTAGCCTATGATGGGTTGTCACTACATAGGCTTAACTGTCAACTTTCCCATGGCAGCGACCTTCTCAGCCCGTGCTACACTCACGAGTAAGCGATCAATGAAACCCTATGGGGAAAATCAAACTCCGACATGGTACAAGTTGCAAGATCACCCAGCTAGCCTATGATGGGCTGTCACTAGATAGACTTAACTGTCAACTTTCCCATGGCTGCGACCTTCTCAGCCCGAGCTACACTCAAGAGTACACGATCAATGAAACCCTATGGGGAAAATCAAACTCCGACATGGTACAAGTTGCAAGATCACCCAGCTAGCCTATGATGGGTTGTCACTAGATAGGCTTAACTGTCAACCTTCCCATGGCTGCGTCATTCTCAGCCCGAGCTACACTCAAGAGTACACAATCAATGAAGCGCTAAGGGGAAAGTAGAAATCCTGCTTCATACAAGTTGCCGAGTAAGCGATCAATGAAACCCTATGGTGAAAATCAAACTCCGGCATGATACAAGTTGCAAGATCACCCAGCTAGCCTATGATGGGTTGTCACTAGATAGGCTTAACTGTCAACTTTCCCATGGCAGCGACCTTCTCAGCCCGTGCTACACTCACGAGTAAGCGATCAATGAAACCCTATGGGGAAAATCAAACTCCGACATGGTACAAGTTGCAAGATCACCCAGCTAGCCTATGATGGGCTGTCACTAGATAGGCTTAACTGTCAACTTTCCCATGGCTGCGACCTTCTCAGCCCGAGCTACACTCAAGAGTACACGATCAATGAAACCCTATGGGGAAAATCAAACTCCGACATGGTACAAGTTGCAAGATCACCCAGCTAGCCTATGATGGGCTGTCACTAGATAGGCTTAACTGTCAACTTTCCCATGGCTGCGTCATTCTCAGCCCGAGCTATACTCAAGAGTACACGATCAATGAAGCGCTAAGGGGAAAGTAGAAATCCTGCTTCATACAAGTTGCCGAGTAAGCGGTCAATGAAACCCTATGGTGAAAATCAAACTCCGTCATGATACAAGTTGCAAGATCACCCAGCTAGCCTATGATGGGTTGTCACTAGATAGGCTTAACTGTCAACTTTCCCATGGCAGCGACGTTCTCAGCCCGTGCTACACTCACGAGTAAGCGATCAATGAAACCCTATGGGGAAAATCAAACTCCGACATGGTACAAGTTGCAAGATCACCCAGCTAGCCTATGATGGGCTGTCACTAGATAGGCTTAACTGTCAACTTTCCCATGGCTGCGACCTTCTCAGCCCGAGCTACACTCAAGAGTACACGATCAATGAAACCCTATGGGGAAAATCAAACTCCGACATGGTACAAGTTGCAAGATCACCCAGCTAGCCTATGATGGGTTGTCACTAGATAGGCTTAACTGTCAACCTTCCCATGGCTGCGTCATTCTCAGCCCGAGCTACACTCAAGAGTACACAATCAATGAAGCGCTAAGGGGAAAGTAGAAATCCTGCTTCATACAAGTTGCCGAGTAAGCGATCAATGAAACCCTATGGTGAAAATCAAACTCCGGCATGATACAAGTTGCAAGATCACCCAGCTAGCCTATGATGGGTTGTCACTAGATAGGCTTAACTGTCAACTTTCCCATGGCAGCGACCTTCTCAGCCCGTGCTACACTCACGAGTAAGCGATCAATGAAACCCTATGGGGAAAATCAAACTCCGACATGGTACAAGTTGCAAGATCACCCAGCTAGCCTATGATGGGCTGTCACTAGATAGGCTTAACTGTCAACTTTCCCATGGCTGCGACCTTCTCAGCCCGAGCTACACTCAAGAGTACACGATCAATGAAACCCTATGGGGAAAATGAAACTCCGACATGGTACAAGTTGCAAGATCACCCAGCTAGCCTATGATGGGCTGTCACTAGATAGGCTTAACTGTCAACTTTCCCATGGCTGCGTCATTCTCAGCCCGAGCTATACTCAAGAGTACACGATCAATGAAGCGCTAAGGGGAAAGTAGAAATCCTGCTTCATACAAGTTGCCGAGTAAGCGGTCAATGAAACCCTATGGTGAAAATCAAACTCCGGCATGATACAAGTTGCAAGATCACCCAGCTAGCCTATGATGGGTTGTCACTAGATAGGCTTAACTGTCAACTTTCCCATGGCTGCGACCTTCTCAGCCCGAGCTACACTCAAGAGTACACGATCAATGAAACCCTATGGGGAAAATCAAACTCCGACATGGTACAAGTTGCAAGATCACCCAGCTAGCCTATGATGGGTTGTCACTAGATAGGCTTAACTGTCAACTTTCCCATGGCAGCGACGTTCTCAGCCCGTGCTACACTCACGAGTAAGCGATCAATGAAACCCTATGGGGAAAATCAAACTCCGACATGGTACAAGTTGCAAGATCACCCAGCTAGCCTATGATGGGCTGTCACTAGATAGGCTTAACTGTCAACTTTCCCATGGCAGCGACCTTCTCAGCCCGTGCTACACTCACGAGTAAGCGATCAATGAAACCCTATGGGGAAAATCAAACTCCGACATGGTACAAGTTGCAAGATCACCCAGCTAGCCTATGATGGGCTGTCACTAGATAGGCTTAACTGTCAACTTTCCCATGGCTGCGACCTTCTCAGCCCGAGCTACACTCAAGAGTACACGATCAATGAAGCGCTAAGGGGAAAGTAGAAATCCTGCTTCATACAAGTTGCCGAGTAAGCGGTCAATGAAACCCTATGGTGAAAATCAAACTCCGGCATGATACAAGTTGCAAGATCACCCAGCTAGCCTATGATGGGTTGTCACTAGATAGGCTTAACTGTCAACTTTCCCATGGCAGCGACGTTCTCAGCCCGTGCTACACTAACGAGTAAGCGATCAATGAAACCCTATGGGGAAAATCAAACTCCGACATGGTACAAGTTGCAAGATCACCCAGCTAGCCTATGATGGGCTGTCACTAGATAGGCTTAACTGTCAACTTTCCCATGGCTGCGACCTTCTCAGCCCGAGCTACACTCAAGAGTACACGATCAATGAAACCCTATGGGGAAAATCAAACTCCGACATGGTACAAGTTGCAAGATCACCCAGCTAGCCTATGATGGGTTGTCACTAGATAGGCTTAACTGTCAACTTTCCCATGGCTGCGTCATTCTCAGCCCGAGCTACACTCAAGAGTACACAATCAATGAAGCGCTAAGGGGAAAGTAGAAATCCTGCTTCATACAAGTTGCCGAGTAAGCGATCAATGAAACCCTATGGTGAAAATCAAACTCCGGCATGATACAAGTTGCAAGATCACCCAGCTAGCCTATTATGGGTTGTCACTAGATAGGCTTAACTGTCAACTTTCCCATGGCAGCGACCTTCTCAGCCCGTGCTACACTCACGAGTAAGCGATCAATGAAACCCTATGGGGAAAATCAAACTCCGACATGGTACAAGTTGCAAGATCACCCAGCTAGCCTATGATGGGCTGTCACTAGATAGGCTTAACTGTCAACTTTCCCATGGCTGCGACCTTCTCAGCCCGAGCTACACTCAAGAGTACACGATCAATGAAGCGCTAAGGGGAAAGTAGAAATCCTGCTTCATACAAGTTGCCGAGTAAGCGATCAATGAAACCCTATGGTGAAAATCAAACTCCGGCATGATACAAGTTGCAAGATCACCCAGCTAGCCTATGATGGGTTGTCACTAGATAGGCTTAACTGTCAACTTTCCCATGGCAGCGACCTTCTCAGCCCGTGCTACACTCACGAGTAAGCGATCAATGAAACCCTATGGGGAAAATCAAACTCCGACATGGTACAAGTTGCAAGATCACCCAGCTAGCCTATGATGGGCTGTCACTAGATAGGCTTAACTGTCAACTTTCCCATGGCTGCGACCTTCTCAGCCCGAGCTACACTCAAGAGTACACGATCAATGAAACCCTATGGGGAAAATCAAACTCCGACATGGTACAAGTTGCAAGATCACCCAGCTAGCCTATGATGGGCTGTCACTAGATAGGCTTAACTGTCAACTTTCCCATGGCTGCGTCATTCTCAGCCCGAGCTATACTCAAGAGTACACGGTCAATGAAGCGCTAAGGGGAAAGTAGAAATCCTGCTTCATACAAGTTGCTGAGTAAGCGGTCAATGAAACCCTATGGTGAAAATCAAACTCCGGCATGATACAAGTTGCAAGATCACCCAGCTAGCCTATGATGGGCTGTCACTAGATAGGCTTAACTGTCAACTTTCCCATGGCTGCGACCTTCTCAGCCCGAGCTACACTCAAGAGTACACGATCAATGAAACCCTATGGGGAAAATCAAACTCCGACATGGTACAAGTTGCAAGATCACCCAGCTAGCCTATGATGGGTTGTCACTAGATAGGCTTAACTGTCAACTTTCCCATGGCTGCGTCATTCTCAGCCCGAGCTACACTCAAGAGTACACAATCAATGAAGCGCTAAGGGGAAAGTAGAAATCCTGCTTCATACAAGTTGCCGAGTAAGCGATCAATGAAACCCTATGGTGAAAATCAAACTCCGGCATGATACAAGTTGCAAGATCACCCAGCTAGCCTATTATGGGTTGTCACTAGATAGGCTTAACTGTCAACTTTCCCATGGCAGCGACCTTCTCAGCCCGTGCTACACTCACGAGTAAGCGATCAATGAAACCCTATGGGGAAAATCAAACTCCGACATGGTACAAGTTGCAAGATCACCCAGCTAGCCTATGATGGGCTGTCACTAGATAGGCTTAACTGTCAACTTTCCCATGGCTGCGACCTTCTCAGCCCGAGCTACACTCAAGAGTACACGATCAATGAAGCGCTAAGGGGAAAGTAGAAATCCTGCTTCATACAAGTTGCCGAGTAAGCGATCAATGAAACCCTATGGTGAAAATCAAACTCCGGCATGATACAAGTTGCAAGATCACCCAGCTAGCCTATGATGGGTTGTCACTAGATAGGCTTAACTGTCAACTTTCCCATGGCAGCGACCTTCTCAGCCCGTGCTACACTCACGAGTAAGCGATCAATGAAACCCTATGGGGAAAATCAAACTCCGACATGGTACAAGTTGCAAGATCACCCAACTAGCCTATGATGGGCTGTCACTAGATAGGCTTAACTGTCAACTTTCCCATGGCTGCGACCTTCTCAGCCCGAGCTACACTCAAGAGTACACGATCAATGAAACCCTATGGGGAAAATCAAACTCCGACATGGTACAAGTTGCAAGATCACCCAGCTAGCCTATGATGGGCTGTCACTAGATAGGCTTAACTGTCAACTTTCCCATGGCTGCGTCATTCTCAGCCCGAGCTATACTCAAGAGTACACGGTCAATGAAGCGCTAAGGGGAAAGTAGAAATCCTGCTTCATACAAGTTGCTGAGTAAGCGGTCAATGAAACCCTATGGTGAAAATCAAACTCCGGCATGATACAAGTTGCAAGATCACCCAGCTAGCCTACGATGGGTTGTCACTAGATAGGCTTAACTGTCAACTTTCCCATGGCAGCGACGTTCTCAGCCCGTGCTACACTCACGAGTAAGCGATCAATGAAACCCTATGGGGAAAATCAAACTCCGACATGGTACAAGTTGCAAGATCACCCAGCTAGCCTATGATGGGCTGTCACTAGATAGGCTTAACTGTCAACTTTCCCATGGCTGCGACCTTCTCAGCCCGAGCTACACTCAAGAGTACACGATCAATGAAGCGCTAAGGGGAAAGTAGAAAACCTGCTTCATACAAGTTGCCGAGTAAGCGATCAATGAAACCCTATGGTGAAAATCAAACTCCGGCATGATACAAGTTGCAAGATCACCCAGCTAGCCTATGATGGGTTGTCACTAGATAGGCTTAACTGTCAACTTTCCCATGGCAGCGACCTTCTCAGCCCGTGCTACACTCACGAGTAAGCGATCAATGAAACCCTATGGGGAAAATCAAACTCCGACATGGTACAAGTTGCAAGATCACCCAGCTAGCCTATGATGGGCTGTCACTAGATAGGCTTAACTGTCAACTTTCCCATGGCTGCGACCTTCTCAGCCCGAGCTACACTCAAGAGTACACGATCAATGAAACCCTATGGGGAAAATCAAACTCCGACATGGTACAAGTTGCAAGATCACCCAGCTAGCCTATGATGGGCTGTCACTAGATAGGCTTAACTGTCAACTTTCCCATGGCTGCGTCATTCTCAGCCCGAGCTATACTCAAGAGTACACGGTCAATGAAGCGCTAAGGGGAAAGTAGAAATCCTGCTTCATACAAGTTGCTGAGTAAGCGGTCAATGAAACCCTATGGTGAAAATCAAACTCCGGCATGATACAAGTTGCAAGATCACCCAGCTAGCCTACGATGGGTTGTCACTAGATAGGCTTAACTGTCAACTTTCCCATGGCAGCGACGTTCTCAGCCCGTGCTACACTCACGAGTAAGCGATCAATGAAACCCTATGGGGAAAATCAAACTCCGACATGGTACAAGTTGCAAGATCACCCAGCTAGCCTATGATGGGCTGTCACTAGATAGGCTTAACTGTCAACTTTCCCATGGCTGCGACCTTCTCAGCCCGAGCTACACTCAAGAGTACACGATCAATGAAACCCTATGGGGAAAATCAAACTCCGACATGGTACAAGTTGCAAGATCACCCAGCTAGCCTATGATGGGTTGTCACTAGATAGGCTTAACTGTCAACTTTCCCATGGCTGCGTCATTCTCAGCCCGAGCTACACTCAAGAGTACACAATCAATGAAGCGCTAAGGGGAAAGTAGAAATCCTGCTTCATACAAGTTGCCGAGTAAGCGATCAATGAAACCCTATGGTGAAAATAAAACTCCGGCATGATACAAGTTGCAAGATCACCCAGCTAGCCTATTATGGGTTGTCACTAGATAGGCTTAACTGTCAACTTTCCCATGGCAGCGACCTTCTCAGCCCGTGCTACACTCACGAGTAAGCGATCAATGAAACCCTATGGGGAAAATCAAACTCCGACATGGTACAAGTTGCAAGATCACCCAGCTAGCCTATGATGGGCTGTCACTAGATAGGCTTAACTGTCAACTTTCCCATGGCTGCGACCTTCTCAGCCCGAGCTACACTCAAGAGTACACGATCAATGAAGCGCTAAGGGGAAAGTAGAAATCCTGCTTCATACAAGTTGCCGAGTAAGCGATCAATGAAACCCTATGGTGAAAATCAAACTCCGGCATGATACAAGTTGCAAGATCACCCAGCTAGCCTATGATGGGTTGTCACTAGATAGGCTTAACTGTCAACTTTCCCATGGCAGCGACCTTCTCAGCCCGTGCTACACTCACGAGTAAGCGATCAATGAAACCCTATGGGGAAAATCAAACTCCGACATGGTACAAGTTGCAAGATCACCCAGCTAGCCTATGATGGGCTGTCACTAGATAGGCTTAACTGTCAACTTTCCCATGGCTGCGACCTTCTCAGCCCGAGCTACACTCAAGAGTACACGATCAATGAAACCCTATGGGGAAAATCAAACTCCGACATGGTACAAGTTGCAAGATCACCCAGCTAGCCTATGATGGGCTGTCACTAGATAGGCTTAACTGTCAACTTTCCCATGGCTGCGTCATTCTCAGCCCGAGCTATACTCAAGAGTACACGGTCAATGAAGCGCTAAGGGGAAAGTAGAAATCCTGCTTCATACAAGTTGCTGAGTAAGCGGTCAATGAAACCCTATGGTGAAAATCAAACTCCGGCATGATACAAGTTGCAAGATCACCCAGCTAGCCTACGATGGGTTGTCACTAGATAGGCTTAACTGTCAACTTTCCCATGGCAGCGACGTTCTCAGCCCGTGCTACACTCACGAGTAAGCGATCAATGAAACCCTATGGGGAAAATCAAACTCCGACATGGTACAAGTTGCAAGATCACCCAGCTAGCCTATGATGGGCTGTCACTAGATAGGCTTAACTGTCAACTTTCCCATGGCTGCGACCTTCTCAGCCCGAGCTACACTCAAGAGTACACGATCAATGAAACCCTATGGGGAAAATCAAACTCCGACATGGTACAAGTTGCAAGATCACCCAGCTAGCCTATGATGGGTTGTCACTAGATAGGCTTAACTGTCAACTTTCCCATGGCTGCGTCATTCTCAGCCCGAGCTACACTCAAGAGTACACAATCAATGAAGCGCTAAGGGGAAAGTAGAAATCCTGCTTCATACAAGTTGCCGAGTAAGCGATCAATGAAACCCTATGGTGAAAATCAAACTCCGGCATGATACAAGTTGCAAGATCACCCAGCTAGCCTATTATGGGTTGTCACTAGATAGGCTTAACTGTCAACTTTCCCATGGCAGCGACCTTCTCAGCCCGTGCTACACTCACGAGTAAGCGATCAATGAAACCCTATGGGGAAAATCAAACTCCGACATGGTACAAGTTGCAAGATCACCCAGCTAGCCTATGATGGGCTGTCACTAGATAGGCTTAACTGTCAACTTTCCCATGGCTGCGACCTTCTCAGCCCGAGCTACACTCAAGAGTACACGATCAATGAAGCGCTAAGGGGAAAGTAGAAATCCTGCTTCATACAAGTTGCCGAGTAAGCGATCAATGAAACCCTATGGTGAAAATCAAACTCCGGCATGATACAAGTTGCAAGATCACCCAGCTAGCCTATGATGGGTTGTCACTAGATAGGCTTAACTGTCAACTTTCCCATGGCAGCGACCTTCTCAGCCCGTGCTACACTCACGAGTAAGCGATCAATGAAACCCTATGGGGAAAATCAAACTCCGACATGGTACAAGTTGCAAGATCACCCAACTAGCCTATGATGGGCTGTCACTAGATAGGCTTAACTGTCAACTTTCCCATGGCTGCGACCTTCTCAGCCCGAGCTACACTCAAGAGTACACGATCAATGAAACCCTATGGGGAAAATCAAACTCCGACATGGTACAAGTTGCAAGATCACCCAGCTAGCCTATGATGGGCTGTCACTAGATAGGCTTAACTGTCAACTTTCCCATGGCTGCGTCATTCTCAGCCCGAGCTATACTCAAGAGTACACGGTCAATGAAGCGCTAAGGGGAAAGTAGAAATCCTGCTTCATACAAGTTGCTGAGTAAGCGGTCAATGAAACCCTATGGTGAAAATCAAACTCCGGCATGATACAAGTTGCAAGATCACCCAGCTAGCCTACGATGGGTTGTCACTAGATAGGCTTAACTGTCAACTTTCCCATGGCAGCGACGTTCTCAGCCCGTGCTACACTCACGAGTAAGCGATCAATGAAACCCTATGGGGAAAATCAAACTCCGACATGGTACAAGTTGCAAGATCACCCAGCTAGCCTATGATGGGCTGTCACTAGATAGGCTTAACTGTCAACTTTCCCATGGCTGCGACCTTCTCAGCCCGAGCTACACTCAAGAGTACACGATCAATGAAGCGCTAAGGGGAAAGTAGAAAACCTGCTTCATACAAGTTGCCGAGTAAGCGATCAATGAAACCCTATGGTGAAAATCAAACTCCGGCATGATACAAGTTGCAAGATCACCCAGCTAGCCTATGATGGGTTGTCACTAGATAGGCTTAACTGTCAACTTTCCCATGGCAGCGACCTTCTCAGCCCGTGCTACACTCACGAGTAAGCGATCAATGAAACCCTATGGGGAAAATCAAACTCCGACATGGTACAAGTTGCAAGATCACCCAGCTAGCCTATGATGGGCTGTCACTAGATAGGCTTAACTGTCAACTTTCCCATGGCTGCGACCTTCTCAGCCCGAGCTACACTCAAGAGTACACGATCAATGAAACCCTATGGGGAAAATCAAACTCCGACATGGTACAAGTTGCAAGATCACCCAGCTAGCCTATGATGGGCTGTCACTAGATAGGCTTAACTGTCAACTTTCCCATGGCTGCGTCATTCTCAGCCCGAGCTATACTCAAGAGTACACGGTCAATGAAGCGCTAAGGGGAAAGTAGAAATCCTGCTTCATACAAGTTGCTGAGTAAGCGGTCAATGAAACCCTATGGTGAAAATCAAACTCCGGCATGATACAAGTTGCAAGATCACCCAGCTAGCCTACGATGGGTTGTCACTAGATAGGCTTAACTGTCAACTTTCCCATGGCAGCGACGTTCTCAGCCCGTGCTACACTCACGAGTAAGCGATCAATGAAACCCTATGGGGAAAATCAAACTCCGACATGGTACAAGTTGCAAGATCACCCAGCTAGCCTATGATGGGCTGTCACTAGATAGGCTTAACTGTCAACTTTCCCATGGCTGCGACCTTCTCAGCCCGAGCTACACTCAAGAGTACACGATCAATGAAACCCTATGGGGAAAATCAAACTCCGACATGGTACAAGTTGCAAGATCACCCAGCTAGCCTATGATGGGTTGTCACTAGATAGGCTTAACTGTCAACTTTCCCATGGCTGCGTCATTCTCAGCCCGAGCTACACTCAAGAGTACACAATCAATGAAGCGCTAAGGGGAAAGTAGAAATCCTGCTTCATACAAGTTGCCGAGTAAGCGATCAATGAAACCCTATGGTGAAAATCAAACTCCGGCATGATACAAGTTGCAAGATCACCCAGCTAGCCTATTATGGGTTGTCACTAGATAGGCTTAACTGTCAACTTTCCCATGGCAGCGACCTTCTCAGCCCGTGCTACACTCACGAGTAAGCGATCAATGAAACCCTATGGGGAAAATCAAACTCCGACATGGTACAAGTTGCAAGATCACCCAGCTAGCCTATGATGGGCTGTCACTAGATAGGCTTAACTGTCAACTTTCCCATGGCTGCGACCTTCTCAGCCCGAGCTACACTCAAGAGTACACGATCAATGAAGCGCTAAGGGGAAAGTAGAAATCCTGCTTCATACAAGTTGCCGAGTAAGCGATCAATGAAACCCTATGGTGAAAATCAAACTCCGGCATGATACAAGTTGCAAGATCACCCAGCTAGCCTATGATGGGTTGTCACTAGATAGGCTTAACTGTCAACTTTCCCATGGCAGCGACCTTCTCAGCCCGTGCTACACTCACGAGTAAGCGATCAATGAAACCCTATGGGGAAAATCAAACTCCGACATGGTACAAGTTGCAAGATCACCCAGCTAGCCTATGATGGGCTGTCACTAGATAGGCTTAACTGTCAACTTTCCCATGGCTGCGACCTTCTCAGCCCGAGCTACACTCAAGAGTACACGATCAATGAAACCCTATGGGGAAAATCAAACTCCGACATGGTACAAGTTGCAAGATCACCCAGCTAGCCTATGATGGGCTGTCACTAGATAGGCTTAACTGTCAACTTTCCCATGGCTGCGTCATTCTCAGCCCGAGCTATACTCAAGAGTACACGGTCAATGAAGCGCTAAGGGGAAAGTAGAAATCCTGCTTCATACAAGTTGCTGAGTAAGCGGTCAATGAAACCCTATGGTGAAAATCAAACTCCGGCATGATACAAGTTGCAAGATCACCCAGCTAGCCTACGATGGGTTGTCACTAGATAGGCTTAACTGTCAACTTTCCCATGGCAGCGACGTTCTCAGCCCGTGCTACACTCACGAGTAAGCGATCAATGAAACCCTATGGGGAAAATCAAACTCCGACATGGTACAAGTTGCAAGATCACCCAGCTAGCCTATGATGGGCTGTCACTAGATAGGCTTAACTGTCAACTTTCCCATGGCTGCGACCTTCTCAGCCCGAGCTACACTCAAGAGTACACGATCAATGAAACCCTATGGGGAAAATCAAACTCCGACATGGTACAAGTTGCAAGATCACCCAGCTAGCCTATGATGGGTTGTCACTAGATAGGCTTAACTGTCAACTTTCCCATGGCTGCGTCATTCTCAGCCCGAGCTACACTCAAGAGTACACAATCAATGAAGCGCTAAGGGGAAAGTAGAAATCCTGCTTCATACAAGTTGCCGAGTAAGCGATCAATGAAACCCTATGGTGAAAATCAAACTCCGGCATGATACAAGTTGCAAGATCACCCAGCTAGCCTATTATGGGTTGTCACTAGATAGGCTTAACTGTCAACTTTCCCATGGCAGCGACCTTCTCAGCCCGTGCTACACTCACGAGTAAGCGATCAATGAAACCCTATGGGGAAAATCAAACTCCGACATGGTACAAGTTGCAAGATCACCCAGCTAGCCTATGATGGGCTGTCACTAGATAGGCTTAACTGTCAACTTTCCCATGGCTGCGACCTTCTCAGCCCGAGCTACACTTCAAGAGTACACGATCAATGAAGCGCTAAGGGGAAAGTAGAAATCCTGCTTCATACAAGTTGCCGAGTAAGCGATCAATGAAACCCTATGGTGAAAATCAAACTCCGGCATGATACAAGTTGCAAGATCACCCAGCTAGCCTATGATGGGTTGTCACTAGATAGGCTTAACTGTCAACTTTCCCATGGCAGCGACCTTCTCAGCCCGTGCTACACTCACGAGTAAGCGATCAATGAAACCCTATGGGGAAAATCAAACTCCGACATGGTACAAGTTGCAAGATCACCCAGCTAGCCTATGATGGGCTGTCACTAGATAGGCTTAACTGTCAACTTTCCCATGGCTGCGACCTTCTCAGCCCGAGCTACACTCAAGAGTACACGATCAATGAAACCCTATGGGGAAAATCAAACTCCGACATGGTACAAGTTGCAAGATCACCCAGCTAGCCTATGATGGGCTGTCACTAGATAGGCTTAACTGTCAACTTTCCCATGGCTGCGTCATTCTCAGCCCGAGCTATACTCAAGAGTACACGGTCAATGAAGCGCTAAGGGGAAAGTAGAAATCCTGCTTCATACAAGTTGCTGAGTAAGCGGTCAATGAAACCCTATGGTGAAAATCAAACTCCGGCATGATACAAGTTGCAAGATCACCCAGCTAGCCTACGATGGGTTGTCACTAGATAGGCTTAACTGTCAACTTTCCCATGGCAGCGACGTTCTCAGCCCGTGCTACACTCACGAGTAAGCGATCAATGAAACCCTATGGGGAAAATCAAACTCCGACATGGTACAAGTTGCAAGATCACCCAGCTAGCCTATGATGGGCTGTCACTAGATAGGCTTAACTGTCAACTTTCCCATGGCTGCGACCTTCTCAGCCCGAGCTACACTCAAGAGTACACGATCAATGAAACCCTATGGGGAAAATCAAACTCCGACATGGTACAAGTTGCAAGATCACCCAGCTAGCCTATGATGGGTTGTCACTAGATAGGCTTAACTGTCAACTTTCCCATGGCTGCGTCATTCTCAGCCCGAGCTACACTCAAGAGTACACAATCAATGAAGCGCTAAGGGGAAAGTAGAAATCCTGCTTCATACAAGTTGCCGAGTAAGCGATCAATGAAACCCTATGGTGAAAATCAAACTCCGGCATGATACAAGTTGCAAGATCACCCAGCTAGCCTATTATGGGTTGTCACTAGATAGGCTTAACTGTCAACTTTCCCA